>NC_057811.1:422782106-422892234 GCF_018294505.1 Triticum aestivum | reverse complement strand
GGCAAGCCCCCCTCCCCGCTGTGGGTGGTTCTTCCTTAACTCCGGCGAGACCCCCCACCCCCTGAAAATCGACTGACCCAAAAGTCGATTCAGTCGACTAAAGTGTAGCTAAATTGGAGCAGAGCAGCAGCACAAGCGAGGGGGAGAGCAGCAGCAGCAGCGCGAGTGAGCGAGAGTTGGAGCAGCAGCAGCTGGGCGAGCGAGCGAGCGAGAGCTGGAGCAACAGCAGCAGCGCGGGCGACCAAGCGAGAGCCAGAGCAGCAGCAGCAGATCCGGCTGGTATGGCCGCCGCCGCCGAAGGGGCCTCATATTGGGGGAGAGCCGCCGTGGAGATGTCACCTGCGGCGCCGGCTTTGAGGTAGCCGCTCCATGGGGGTGCGGGATGGAGCACCATCGGCGCCGGGAGGTCGAGTTAAGGAGAAGGTGCGATGCGATGAGTGTGCAACCTCTTTGGTGGCGCCGTGTAGGCCTCGGCTTCGTCCGAGTCGGTGAGGATGCTGCGGTTCCGGTGGAGCAGGTTAAGGCGGCGCTGTGGGGATGGAGCAGCCGCGATGGACGAGGCAATCGTCGGAGCAGCTCCTTGGAGGTGGAGGATGGGGCGACTGAACCGGCGGGACGACAGGATGGACGACGGATCCTCATCCGGGGAGGTGGATGAGGGACGTCGAGCTGTTGCGGTGGACGACATCGTCGGGGAAGAGGCTCCGGCTGGGCAGCGGTGAGGTGGCGGATGGAGGAGGGTGGGGTTTCGCGGCTGGAGTGGAGAGGTTATGGCGGCCAGATTCGAATGGCGAAAAGGAGGCGATGGGAGGGGGAACCATGACTTAGGGACGCACTTGTCCAAAATGTAGGGTTTGTTACAAAAGTACCCCCACCGATTTGAACTAGCGGCCCTTTCGGCTCAGGGTTGGAAGGGGGATCTCGCGTGTCGGGATTTGGCAGTTGGAGGGAGTTTTTGCGCGCGTTGTAATTTTGGATAGCAAGGCGCGTGTTGTGAAGGCGCCAGTTTTGGGAGCACGATATCTGGATTTTCGAGATATAAGAAGGCGCGGGTTGAATGTTAGGGACAAGCCTAACGTGTAATATTGTACTTGTACGTACCAAATCAATTCGCACTTCCCTCAACGAGAAAAAACGAAAAAAATAAAAACTATTCACACCACACAAAGAGAGAGTCTTGTCTTGTTTTACTATACAAATGCTATTTAAAGCTACTCCCTCCTTCCATCTATATAGGGCCTAATGCGTTTTTCGAGGCTAACTTTGACCAAATATTAGAGCAATAATATATGACATGCAACTTACAAAACCACACCATTAAATTCGTGTGTGAAAGGAGCTTCTAATGATATAATTTTCACATTGTGCATGTCATGTACTATTAATCTTGTCAATAGTCAAAGGCGGTCTTAAAAAACGCATTAGGCCCTATATAGATGGAAGGAGGGAGTATGAATCCATGTTATGTCCAATTAAATTTTTTCGCTGGCTATATAATGCATGTGACCCACTCATGCCAACATTTTAGTGCATTCCAAATGTCTATACTACCGCTGCAATTCGAACTGAATTTGAATTCGTTTCTCTATTTCAATAAGAATCTACAATCATGATTGTTGCCAACTTCAACCATCATTCGTGTATTACCTTAACAACACACAACATGATTACTATAGAGATGGATATGAACTACGTGTACTATATGAACTCGAATTCAATTTTTTGAATACACTTGATGTTGATTCCAAATAATAGTACATTTAATGTACTAACTAGATATTCATAATCTAAACCATGTTCCGTACGTACACCGTGTTTATCACACAAAGTATAGTGCTCCGCCCCCTACATTATGACAAGTATTTAGCCCTGAGCTGCAAAAGCCACATATTAGCCCAAATTATAATCAATGTTCTACATTATGATATCTTCTTCAAGTATCAGTATCCAGTTTTTTATAATGAATTATGATCTATGTTCGTCTTTAACACCTTCACGATCCTCTTCTCTTTGTAGCTAGCTAGCGCTAATTTTCTATCATGCATGAACACGCCCGCCCCCCTCTCACCCTCCCTCAGCGTCCCCTCCATCGCGCACGTTCGTTATTTCTCTTTAGGTCATTCACCCGCGGTGTGTGTAGGCCCCCCCGACTCCTTCTTTCCGGCACACACCGGTCGATATACCTCTCTAGCCAAGTGTGCCTACCACAAACACATACTTCCCCTCTACTCTTCTCACCGTCCATGCCCCCTATGTCCAATACGGTTCCACGCAAGTCCACACTCCCGCCCCTCTTTTCATCGATCTCATACTCGTACACTCCTCCCCCCTCGACATGGTAGGCCTCTCGCACCACCTCCTAGCTGCACCCTCTCCCTGTCTGTCTCTCCGGACCTTATTTTCTTCCAACACATGCATGCATGTATACGTATCGATCTCCCTACATATAGCCAGGTCGACTATAGTTCGTTTTCCCCACGCACCGATAGACTTACCTCACTAGTTATGTCTCTCCCTTTCTCGGACACACGACGGTTGATCTTACTATGTAGTTACGTATGCTTACCACAACCATATCGTCCCCCCTCATCATCCATGCATACCTCCCGACCCGTCTCCCACACGCACGTGCATTGACAGACAGACATCCCCGGGCCTCTCTTATTGATGTTGCACTCGTACCCTCCGTTTTTCTAGCAGGCCTCTCCCACCATTTGTGAGCCGCCACTCCACCACCAACCCTCCGACACTCTACCTTTGTCTTTCTCCCAACCTTATTCCTCTGCTACACATATCCATGGATGCCGATCGATCTCCCTCTATACATAGCTAGGTCTCTCTCCTTCTCCACACATATACTAGTCGATCTACCTCTTTATAGTTAGGTCTCTGGACCCTCCCCCCCACACACCGATAGTCGAACGTTGTAGGTAGGTATCCATGACACAGAGAAAAACTGCACCTCTGCCCTCTCAAATTCCAGTAGGCCAGCCGCCCTATATCTTTGATGTGGGCAAACACAAATTCGATGGCACTCTTTATCGATTGCGCAACCACACACTTCATCCTTGTTTTCGATTCTATCGATATCTCACGCCGATGATCCCTCCACTCTCTTCTCGTGGATCGCTCCCTCTATATATGATATATCCATGACTCTGTTTCACACACATTGCATATGTTACTTTTTTTGTTTGAGATATCATCGACACATTGCCTCGGTTTCACACAAACCATCTCTCTCACACCCACCCACGTACGTACCTGCACCTAAAGAAGAGGTGCACGCAGGAGGCACGTACTCACGTCTCGTTCCCGACCGCACCCGTGCGGGTACACGGTGGAGTTCGTTTATGTACGAAAAGGCAGCCCACGTGATAATTTGATGCGTGTAGCGGTTGTTTACTCAAAGGAGGGTCGGATACCACGGCTAGATGGAACAAAGTTCGACTTGACGCGTTAGTATTAAATAAAGTTATATATTCCTCCTCAATGGCACGTAGTACAGAATATAAAACGATTGTCGTGGGGAAAATGGAAAAATCCACTCCACTATATACAACGGAGCTTGCCTGTCGGGGTTTGTCTCTTGTCACACCATCTCACACAAGGCGGCGGTGGCCTCTCTCTCTCACCGTTGGTCAGTGATCCGGCAGCCGCATCCCGTCCGCCGGCAAAAAGGCAGGATGTGCATCGTTTCTCCGTTTGACGGCCTTGAGGTAGCACATCCCGATCTGCGGTACCCGCCGTTCTCTCTGACCAAGCTCCGGTGCGGTAGGGCCTTCGCCACTTGCTCGCTGCCGCAGTATGGGCAGATCCCGGCTGCCGACACCCTCCTAGTAACGTCCCGACGACCCTCAGGTACAGCTTCCTCCGGCCTTGCTCCACTGCCCATCTTCCCACGTTGTTGCATGTGGATCTTCTTTAGTTGTTTGATTAAAACGTATCTCGGCCAGCGTACTTCCCATCTTGAAATCTCGTCCTCAAACCATTTTTGATAAACCACCATGCTATTTTTAAATTATTACACGGAATATGCTTTATTTTGTCGGCGTATGTGTCTTCAACTCGTGTTATTGGCCAGTAATTGTTTCCTTTCTACCTCTTTTTTTGCAAACAGGGCTATCCATTTCACCTCGTTGCTATTGCGACCTTTTGGTGAACTGCACAAATCACTTTTTTTTCTTAAGAGTGTTTTGTGCAATTCTGCCAAAATGTCACAAGGGCAATGTTTTTACATTTCTGTGGGACTGCAGAAAGGGAGATTGGTTTTGCTATCCTCCTCATCCAACTCTGTGCCTAATCTTCTCCAACAAGTAGTTAGTCCTAAAGAGAGATCGCAGAGGTGATCGGCTTCTATTTGTGTGTGTTATGTTTCATCATCTAGTTCCACTATTATTGTAATCACACAGACTGGATATCTTTGCAAACAGGGATGGTCAGCTCGATTTTAATGGAGCTGCACAAAATGATCAGATTCTGGTGTCCTCCGTACACCCCTTTTTTGGCTACAGAGCTGGGTGAAACTAGCTGCCAAGCGACGAACACTGTGCCCAGGAAATGGACCCATGCTTACGAACAACATCGACCAATTATATATTTTTCTTTATTTGTACACCTTCTCACAACTTTGTCTTTAGTTGTGATGTGAATATTGGCGCTGATCTGTGAACCATTGAGATGCATTAGCAGCCATGGTAGTTTCATTTGTATTTGATGGAATGTTGTAACGAGATAATCTTGAGGCAAGAGGACACATGAATCCTAAGTTGAAACCCTTTTTTTTCCTGCGGGAACCAAAGTTGAAACCTTCATATCATCACAGTACAATTTCATTAAAATTATGCGTACATATAAACAAATCCTGAAGGATTGATAGCAATGCCAAAAACAATTCAACTTCGTTTCACCGACATGTGGGACATCCTTCATCCGGCTCCACCTGCTGTGCAGCAATATTGAGTGCACAACTGCAGCAAAAGATTCACCCTGGTCGTTGCGCCGCATTAGTAATGACTAGTGAGCAGTCAAATCACAGAGCCCCACCTTCGCCACAGTAAGTTGCTCGGACGAAGCAACCATCATTTCTCTGTTCCTTGAATCCGCTGGTACTCCCATATTCCCAGAGTAATAAGTTGCTCGGGCGAAGCAACCATCACTTCACCTTTCCCACAGTAAAAGTACCTCCTTGGGCCCACTGAAAAATCACTTTTCTCTCTCCATCAAGTGCATTTATTGTCAATCTAACCCTGTCACCAAAACACCTCTTTGGCTACAGTTAGTTCAGGGTTAGTCATGAGTTAGTGTAACCTCTAGCTAAGTTAGAGTATCCAAACAGGAGCAGTATAGGACATGCAAGTTGCTCAAAGCATACAGTCAAATTCGTACGTGAAAGGATCTTTTTTCTTTTTGAAAACGGAACGTGAAAGGATCTTCGAATGATATAATTTTCAAATTATATAAAATCTTATCAATAGTCAAAGGCATCCTCGAAGAATACATTAAGCCCTACTCCCTCCGTCTAGGTGTATAAGTCACCTTACGAAAACCAAATAATCCCAAAATACTTAGGTGCGGTGCATTAACTCCCACCTCGTTTCTTGTTTCTTGACATATCCACCAATAAGAGATGTGGGGCGTGCATGTTTTCAATGACTAAGACTACCAAACATGCCATGCAATGGTTAGTTCATTGCATGTAATGCTATTAATTAGCAAATAAATATTAATTTATCTCGTTTTGCCCTCTTCCTTGGTCATGGTGCACAATCTAAGATGACTTATTCACTAGACGGGGGGAGTATATAAAATCTTGCCAATAGTCAAAACCAAGTGTTACTACTACACCAAATAAGTTCAAAACGAGAAACTGGACCCACTCACGGCACGGCACGCCTGTCTCGTTTGGTCCGTCGGTCAAAGCGTTCCTCTTCTTGGCATAACAATACAGTATAATAATTTTTTTAGAATGCTCTTGGCATGTCGCTAGCATGTGATGAGTTAACCGGCCTCAATAGACGGCAAAAACGCCAGCCCGCCGCACTTTGAGAGAGACGAGGAGCGAGAAGCAATACGGGCTGGTGGATTACAAGAGCTAGGTGTCGCACGGAGGCCAAGAAATATGGTGATAGCATGGGTTGGCCATGTACAGTATGATGTAAGTACACCGGGCTGCCGTGTTTCATACTCTTCCGGTCTACTCTGGAGATGATTGGTTGATTTTATATCGCTAAATAATATAAAATATTATGAGTGCAGACGCTCCACCACGAGGTTCCTTGCTCCTTCTCGGTCGTCGGGAATCTATGTTCTTCCACTCTTTTTTTGACATGAGCTTTGTTCATCCTTTTGCCAACACGCGGGACATCTAGCATCAAGGTGCACATGTCATGAGGGAAAATGGAGATAAGCAGTGCGTAAGTGAGTCGTGCACTACAATGGCACTTAGTACTACGCAATATTTTCCTCCTCGATGGCACATGAATAGTGCATGTACTCAATGACGGAGCACGAGATGGTAGCCATGGACATGGTCGGCCCTTTTTGGAGAGAGTACTAAATACGTATTAACTTTGATCTGTCCCATCAACTTGCAGAACGACGATGTCGGTGTACAAAAGAAGGGGCGCACCTTTGTACCCCTTTACTTGTGCACGGGCAGTCGGAGCCGCGCCCACGGCCGCACCAAGCAGGACAGGGGAGGTGAACCAAAGTAAAACCAAAGCCCAAGACATCCAAGGCAACGCCAAGGCCAAGAAGCACAAAGAGCAGGGAGGCGAAGCAGGTTCCCCCGGCAAGACCCTTGCCGGGGCGGCTCGCCCACGCTAGCGGATTGAGCCACCCTTGAGCCCACAGTTTCCAACACCATCAACCATGTTGGAACTAGGGCTCGGGAGGCACCTCTGTGGTGGCATGCAGATCTTTGTCAAGACCAAGGAACACTCAAGATCAAATGAGGATTAAAAGACAACGGTCCTCGGCAAGATCCTTGCCGAGGAGAGCCACAAGACCCCCGGCAAGATCCTTGCCGGGGCCGACAGCGCGCCACGGCAAGACCCTTGCCGGGCCACCCGGCAAGGCCACTGCCAGGCCCACACCAACCAAGTCTCCACCGCCGTTCGCATGCAGCGTCCAGCTCAACCAGCTGAGCAGGCACCTGCGTGACAACATGCAGCTCCCAGGCCAACTCAGCACACGCCTGTGTGGCGGCATGCAGATCTTCGTGAAGGCTCCACCACCGTGCCACCTTAGCTGCCTGCCTGCCTACATGGCATCGAACGCATCGCTGGCCAGGGCGCGTGTCGAAGCAAGGAGGAGCGGCGACGGACAGGACGGGCCTCGCTCCCGCCCCCGATAAAGCTAGGGGACATCTCAGCGGCGCATTAAATGCATCTTGTCCTGTAATACGAGCGATAAGCTCACAGTACTGTACGCCTTTCCACCTCTTGTGTGCCACTGTGGCAGCCCCTTTTCGACTATAAAAGGAGGCCCATGGCGTACTGGAGGGGGATTCGGCTCTTTGGAACGACGCGGCCACCGCAGCTAGTTCAGGAGCTCAAGAACACTCAATACACCCACCAAAGCAGGACTAGGGTTTTACGCATCCTCGCGGCCCGAACCTGGGTAAACGATCCTTGTGCTGATTACTAATCCTGCTCTTCTCACAACCCTGCGCCCCGACAACCGTAGAAGGGATTCTTGTGATCCCATAGGTGTTGTTCCACACCGACATCTTTGGCGCGCCAGGTAGGGGGCGCAATTGTGAGAATCTGGTCTAGTAGTTGGCCTAGCAGTTCTTTATCGCCATGGCTCCCAAGAAGAAGACGGCCACGGCGATCGGCTCGTTGGGAGCCGAACGGCCCGTGCCAGCGCGGGCGAGCAGTGGGCCGGTCGCGGACAGGACCCGGGCCGCGATCCGCGAGCACCAGCATCGCCCTGGTTGTCAAAGCCTCGCGAGCAGCATCGTTCGCGCACCAGATGACCGGCCGCGCTTCGCCAGATCCAAAGATGGAGCTGGGCCCCCTGCAAGCGGCGCGGGGCCCTCCAGGAGTGTCATTGTGCCACCCCCGGGCGGTGCAGCAACCTCCAAGACGCCCACGCCGGCGACCACTGCGCGCTCTTCCCATGGTGTGCACGCTGAGCAGCGTCACCACGTCGGTGACCCTGGACACTGCCGTGGGAAGAGCCCTATGCGTCATCCGCAGGACGAAGGAGTTCAGCATGCCCGCCGAAGTGCTGGCGAAAATGGCACGCAGCTGCTGGGTCGTGATAGAGCTCCTTCTAACGTGGTTAGAAGTCGAAGCGCGCCACGGTCCACGCAGCTGTCGCCGCCACCCACGCCAGCAGAAGCTTTGGCATGCGCGCAGATGCTCCTCGACTTTCTCCAGCTGCGGAGAAGCTCGATGAGTGGAGCGCCACCATCCGGAGCCTCGTCGCCGTCGCCAACAAAGTTGATCCACGACCGGTGGGACCCTCGGGCCGGCGCTCCACCGAGCCACCACATGCCTGCACTGGGAGGACCGGGGGTGCTACGGTCACGGTGCACTCTCCTCCTCCTCGCCAGCCGCCACGGGCGTCGGCCCGTCGTGACGACGCTTGTGATAACATTTCTATAGCGTCGTCCGACCCGCGGACCGACCGCGACCAGCGCCAAGTTCTTCGAGAACGAGCTCACGAAGATGCTCGAACCACTATCGAGCGCCGGCGTGATACACGTCACCAGTCAGACAAGCGGGCGGGACCCACTATGGACCACCCAGCACCGGGGGCTCCGGCGGCCTACCTTACGAGGTGGGCTGCCCAGCCTTTACCCGCGAGCTGCGGCAGTTCCAGTGGCCGTCCCACCGCACGTTCAAGCCCGACATCGGCAAGAAGTACACTGGCAAGACCCATCCGTCCGAGTTCCTCAGCATCTACACCATCACGATGCAGGCTGCCGGAGCTCGCGACAACAAGGTGCTTGCCAATTACTTTCCATTGGCACTGAAGCCCATTGTTATGTCTTGGTTGATGCACTTGCCGACGGATTCCATTTCTTCTTGGTCGGATCTGTGCCACGAGTTCGTTGGCGCCTTCACTGGAGGGCACCAAGCTCATGGCCAGGCTAGTGATCTGCATATCATTCCCCAGAGGGAAGGGGAAACCCCGCGCAAGCACATCCAGAGATTCAACCGAGTGTAGTACAACATCCCCGACGTTCATCCCGCCACTGTGATCAGCGCGTTCCACCAGAACATGCGCAACCGCAAGATGCGCGAAGAGCTGGCGATGACCAAGGTTAAGGATGTGGCCGAACTCTATGTTCTGGCCGATAGGTGCGCCCGGGCTGAAGAGGGAAGGAAGTACCCCGGCGAGGACGCCGGCGCGGAAACCGACTCTACTGATGAAGACACCGCCGCCCCGACAAAGAAGGGCCGGCATCACAACAGGAAACGCAAGGGCAAGGCCGTGCTTGCCGTTGAAGGGTCTGACGACACCGGCGCTGCCAAGAAGGTCAAGGCAAACGACCCCGGCAAGCAGATTGCCAGATGCGTCGCCTGCCGGGCCTTAGCAGTTGCCGACAAGCCAGGGGGCTCCGGCAAGCAGTATTGCAAGATCCACCGCACCAAGGGCCATGACCTCCAGAACTGCCGGCAAGTCGAGCTGCTTGCTGAAAAGCAAAAGGCCGAGTATGAGAGGCGGGACAAGGAGAAGGGCCAGGACGATGCCGAGGGATCCGACAAGAAGCGTGGCGGCCAGGGAGGCCGCCGCGACAAGGACAGCCAGCAAGAGAGGCCCGCCCGGGGTCGTGACAAGAAGCAAGAAAATGATGATCATGACGAGGACGATGAGTCCGGCGAGCAAGAGTTCCAGAAGGCTACAGAGGCCATGTGCGTCGACGGTGGTGCCTTGCTGCATACTTCTCACCGCCAGCTCAAGCAGTGGGCGCGTGAGATTACAGCAGCGGAGCCATCGTTCGACGCTCAGAAGCCACTGAAGTGGTCCAGCACGCCCCTCATCTTTGACGCCGAGGACCACCCTGACCGCACAACCGCGTTCAGGTATTTGCCGTTGTTGGTCTCGCCAACGATACGCAACCTCAAGGTGAACAAGATGTTGGTCGACGACGGGGCCGGCCTGAACTTGATCTCGCCCGTCATGATCAAAAGGCTGCAAATCCCCGATGGAGACCTCGAGGAAACGGGCACGTTTCAACAGGTCAGTCCGGGAAGGAGCCAGCCGAAGGGGAAGGTCACGCTGCCCGTGACGTTTGGAGGGTAGTTGAACCACAGACGGAGAGGATCGTCTTCGACGTGGCCGAGATCCCCTTGCCCTACAATGGGATCCTCGGCCGCCCGGCCCTAGCCAAGTTCATGGCGGCGTCGCACTACGCCTACAACATGCTAAAGATGCCCGGGCCGTTGACCATCATCTCCGTCCCCTCCGACAAGAAGGACGCGCTGATTTGCGCCTACCAACTCTACCGGGAAGCGGTTGCAGCAGCTGCCGCAAAGGCACTTGCTCCTGCCACTGAAGCCCCGGGGAAGAAGAAGAAGCCCGGCAAGACCTCTTGCACCCACTCTGGCAAGCGCACCTGCTCGGAGTGTTGTGCTACCGTCGAGGACGTACCAGAGAGCTCTACCGGCAAGAGCAAGAAATCCATAGCTGAGCCACCACAGACCAAGAAGGTGTCCGTCAGGGAGGATGGCACGGGAGGGGCTTTCACCATAGGCTCCACCCTCGACAGCAAATAGGAAGGCGCGCTCGTCACCTTCCTGTGGGGGAATGTCGACGTATTTGCGTGGCAAGCATCCGACATCCCCGGTGTTCCCAGGGAGGTGATTGAGCACCACCTAACTGTCTGTCCTCATGCGCGGCCCGTCAAGTAGAAGGTCAGAAAGCAGGCTCTGGAGAGGCAGGAGTTCATCACAGAGGAGATCAGGAAGTTGGAAGCGGCGGGTTTGGTGAGAGGAGTGCTCCATCCGACGTGGTTGGCCAATCCGGTAGTGTTGCGCAAGGCGAATGGGAAGTGGAGGCTGTTTATTGACTACACGGATATCAATAAGGCTTGTCCTAAGGACCCCTTCCCGTTGCCGTGCATTGACCAGATTGTCGACTCCATGGCCGGGTGTGATCTGCTGTCATTCCTCGACGCCTACTCGGGATACCACCAAATCTTCATGACAAGAGAAGATGAAGAGAAGATGGCATTCATCACCCCATGTGGTACGTATTGCTTTTTACGGATGCCTTTCGGGTTGAAGAGTGCTGGCTCGACGTTTGCAAGAGCAGTCCAAATTGGTTTTGAACCCCAGCTCCATAGAAATATGGAGGCATACATGGATGACATAGTGGTCAAAACCAAGGACGGGCAACTCTTGTGCAAGATCTGGAAGAGACATTTGCCAACCTGCGCAAGATCAACCTTAAGCTGAACCCTGAGAAGTGTGTCTTCGGTGTTCCGTCCGGCAAACTTCTCGGATTCTTTGTGTCGCAGCGCGGGATCGAGGCAAACCCAGACAAGATCAAAGCTATTGAACAGATTGAGGCGCCCAAGCGGATCAAGGATGTGCGTCGGCTCACCGGCTGTCGGCTCACCGGCTGCGTCGCCGCCATGAGCCGATTCATCTCCAAGTCCGCCGAGCGCGCCCTTCCCTTCTTCAAAATCTTGAAGAAGGCAGGCCCGATGGAGTGGATCCCAGAAGCCGAAGCACTGTTGCAGGATCTGAAGAAATACCTTTCCTCCACGCTAATATTGGTTGCGCCTAAACCACAAGAACCATTGCTGCTGTATCTAGCGGCAACGAATCAAGTGGTCAGCGTCGCACTGGTGGCACAGAGGGAGGTCGACGAGGAGGCAGTGGCAACGGCAGAACTAGCAGATGGTGAGCCAAAGATTCCCCCGGCAGGGCCTGGTGCCGGCAAGGCACGGCCCCCGGCAGAGTCTGGCGCCATCAGGGCAACACCCGCACAGTCAAGCGAAGTGGTGCAGAAGAAGAAGAAGATGATGCAGCACCCGGTTTACTTTGTCAGCTCCCTCTTGCAGGGGGCTAGGTCGAGGTACTCCGGTGTGCAGAAATTGCTCTTCGGCCTCCTTATGGCCTCGAGCAAGCTGCGTCATTACTTCCAAGCCCACGAGATCCTGTCGTCACCCACCTCCTGCTACAACGGATACTGCACAACCCAGATGCAACCGAAAGGATTGTGGAATGGGCCTTGGAGTTGTCGAGCTTTGGGTTGAAGTTTGAAAGTACCTCAACAATCCAGAGCAGAATCTTGGCAGAGTTCATTGCGGAATGGACCTCAACACCTGACGAAGAAGTCCAAGAGACCACCCTCCCCGGCAAGGAAGAGGACCGCGACTGGATCATGTACTTTGACGGGGCTTTCTCGCTGCAAAGCGCCGGTGCTGGTGTGCTGCTTGTCGCACCCACCAGAGAGAACCTCAAGTACGTGATCCAGATGCACTTTCCCAGGGAGATGTCCACAAACAACACTGCTGAGTATGAGGGGCTGCTTGCCGGTCTCAGGATCGCGGCAGACCTCGGGGTGAAGAAGCTCATTGTCAGGGGTGACTCGCAGCTTGTCGTCAGACAAGTCAACAAGGATTACCAGAGCCCGTTGATGGGGCCCTACGTAGATGAAGTGAGGAAGCTGGAGGAGCACTTTGACGGTATCCAAGCGGAGCACGTTCCCCGAGCAGAGAACGACATCACCGATTACCTGTCGAAGCGTGCTGCATTCAAGCTACCTGTGGAACCAGGTACCTTTCTGCTCCGGTTAACTCAGCCATCCGTCAAACCATCAACGGGGCGGAACAAGTGGAGGAAGTCAGGTCCTGGCAAGTACTTTCCCGCCGAGCCCCCTGGGGCTGCCAGCAAGGATGCTGTCGTGGACGCTGAGCTTGCCAAAGAGCAACTGGCTCCGGCAGGGCGTCAAGCCCTGGCCGTGGAGACAACCGCTCCCATGGCAGAGGAAATGCCTTTGGTCCTTGCCGTCGAGCCCCAGGCTCCGGCGTGGGCGCAACATACTGTCCGATTCCTCCAAACAGGGGAACTTCCCGAGGAGCAGGAAGAAGCGGAAAAAGTAGCCCGTCGGTCCGCCCTGTACCAGTTCGTCGATGACGTCCTGTACAGGAGAAGGCCGAATGGTGTGAAATTGAAGTGCATCCCCCGGGAGGAAGGACTGGAGCTGTTGGCAGAGATACATGGAGGCATATGTGGCTCCCACATAGGGTCGAGGGCCCTTGCCGGAAAGGCGTTCCGCCAAGGTTTCTTCTGGCCCACCGCCCTCCAGGATGCGACGACACTAGTAACCAAGTGTGAAGCGTGTCAGTTCCATTCAGAGAAGCTTCATCAACCAGCTCAAGCCCTTCAAACGACCCCTCTCTCCTGGCCATTCTCGGTCTGGGGGCTCGACATACTGGGCCCTTTCCCCCATGCTGTCGGGGGTTTGAGTACTTGTACGTTGCAATCGACAAGTTCACAAAGTGGCCAGAGGTGGGACCAGTGAGGAAGGTGACAGCACAGTCAGCCGTCAAGTTCTTCAAGGGACTAGTCTGCCGTTTTGGTGTGCCAAACAGAGTCATCACCGACAATGGCACGCAGTTCACAAGCCACACCTTCATGCAGTACATTCAAGACCTCGGCAGCAAGGTCTGTTTTGCTTCCGTGGCACACCCCCGGAGCAACTGCCAAGCAGAGAGGGCGAATGATGAAGTGTTGCGAGGCCTGAGAACGAAGACTTTTGACATGCTGCACAAGAGCGGAAGGCGCTGGATTGATGAATTGCCGGCGGTTCTTTGGTCGATCAGAACGATGCCAAATCGAGCCACCGGCCAGACACCCTTCGCCCTAGTATATGGGGTGGAGGCAGTTCTCCCCACGAAACTCATATACGGGTCATCTCGAGTGCTCGCTTATGATGAGCTTGAGCAAGAGCAGTCACAGCAAGATGACGCGACGCTCCTTGAGGAAGATCGTCTTCGGGCGGCTATTAGAGTAGCACGCTACCAACAAGCCTTGCGCTGCTACCATAGCCGCAAGCTTCATGCCCAAAGCTTTGAGGAAGGCGACCTTGTTCTTCGGCACGTTCAGTCAGCCAAGAATTCCAACAAGTTGACACCAAAGTGGGAAGGCCCTTATCGGGTAATACGAGTCACCAGGCCCAGCGCAGTCCGCCTGGAGACCGAAGACGTTGTTCAAGTGAGCAACTCCTGTAACATCGAGCATCTTCGCAAGTTTTACCCATAAGGCGCGGCTTGCCGGGCCTCCCGGCAAGCCACCTTTTGTACAAGCTTTGCTGGCAAGGCATGTAACCCTTTGTACAAAGCCAGGCGCAGACCCTGAGCATAAATAAATGAAGCGCTGGCGCCCTAAGTTATAGCATGCATGCTAGGTCGAGTCTCTTCCTTGGTTAGGGTTGATAGTGCTTAGCGGCGATTAACCCCTAGCCTAGAGGTCGAGTACGCGTCTCTCTGTTCTTTTCTGTCCTCTTTTGATTCGCAGGGCACATAAGCACTTCTGCTGAGCTACTTGGAAGAAAGGGAACGGACCGGTGCCCCGACCCCTGCAAACCAGAGTTGCCGTGGCTGCAAGTACAAGGATCCAACCGCGGCAAGACAAGGTTGCCGGAGGCTGCAGATCCAGATAAGTCTTCCATCCTCTGTCATGCATTTCGGAACGGAATTGGGACATGTGAAACCTTGTTTTATCTCCAGGCTACCGTGCTCCCCTCTTTTTCTGTACCTAAGGATTATCTCCTGGGTCTGGACTTGGTTGTAGCCACGGCAGCAAGGAGATAGAATGAGGAGCCTAAGCCCACTTCATCCCTGCCTCCGCCAAGGGCGCGAGAATGGTCGAAGTGAGGGGGACGGCAAGGCCTGTTGCCGGGCAAAAAATGTTTATCTTAAAAAGTAACAACGATTCGCTCCGTGTCGCGGGGTCCACCTATGAACAAAAAACCCGGCATACATCCCTTTTTCATTAAAAACATCCCATAGAGGTACAGTCCATACGGAATTAAAAACATGAGCAAGGGGATTACAAGTTCTAAATTTAACGAAGGCCCGAAGGCTTACAAACTAAAAAAGAGATAAGATGCCCGTAATCCCTTTCTTGTCCGTCTCCTCAGGAGGCAGGTCAAGGAGGCGAAAGGGCAAAAGGGGCGCCTAGGCGAGCTACGAGCAGCAGAAAGCACCAAGAGAGCACCTCGGCGGCTACCCAAGGGTAGGCCGGTGATGACGATGCCGGGAAAGGAGCGGGAAGATGAGGCGGCAGGATGCCGGACACGCGACAAAGGCGTCGGTGTCCGCGTACTCCGAGCTGACGGCCTTGCCGCCCGCCCTCTTCCTCTTCCGCAGCCTCCCGCCGCCAGCCGCCCAAGGAGACGGCCCCGAGAAGTTCAAGGAGCTGGCCCCTCCCCCGGCAGAACTCTGCCGGAGGAGCGGCCAGGTGCAGATGTTGCTGCTGCCGCAGCCGCCCAGGTGCGGGGCGTCTGACGCCTAGTCGGACTCGTCCCCGTCATCTGCCCCGCTGTCCTCCTTGTCACTTTTGCTCGAGGAAGAGCTTCCATCGTCGGAGTCTCCGTCGGAGGAGCTCTCCATGCAGCACTTCAGGCGAGTCCCAAACTCCCCGAAGACCTTGACGGAGAGCTGGCCGTCCTCCATTAATTTGAAGTAGAGGATGAGCCCCGCCGCCAGGCTGTGGATGCGAGCGAACGTCTTCCATCCACGACAAAGGTACATGACCCGAGGAGCCGGGAAGTCGACGACGACCCGCGTGCCCCCATTCCCGCAGCCGCTCATGTGCAACCCGAGGGTCTGAGGCGGGTCACGCTCCATCTCCCGAGCGAACGGGGCGGGAAGGCGAAGACGGTGACGCGGAGGCCGGCGCAACCTGATGAAGAACTCGCGGCGCTGGTCTTCAACATGGCCCTCCATCGGGAAAGTCATCATTGGCGGGGGTGAGGCCGGCGTGCCGCCCCGTCCTCCTCTTCCCCGAGCACCACGACCTCTGCCACGGCCTCGCCCACGGCCTCGCCCCTCCCCTTCCCCTCGCGGCCGGCTCCACCACCGCGGGCTCAGGAGGAGGAGGGACGCGCTGTCGAGCGGCGACCCTCACCGCCACCATCGAGGGACCGGGATTCCCCTTCTCCATGGCGGGTGAAAGGAAGAAGCAGAAGCAGGAGGAGATAGATGACAGAAGAGTGCGGGATGCCATCCCCCCTTCCCTCTCCTTATAAAGGAATGGGACAGGGGCTCGGCCGCCCCGCTTGGCCAAGCTAGCCACCGGAGGCGCAGGGAATCGAGACCGACCCGCTGCCCCAACCAGCGACGGCCCGGTTTCCCGCCTCCACCGCTCGCCACCCCAAGTGCATGGAGGACGCGTGGCGAACGTGCAAAACCGAGGGGACGGGTGAAGCGACCTATCCCCACCCCGTGATCGTGGGGTGTGGACGCCTTGAAGACTGCGACCCGGCCCCGCGCAGTAAACGAGCCGTGCCTCCACGCCTCCCTCTTTTTATGGGGAAGGCGCGAGCCGCCTCTTTACCACGATGTGACGCATGCATGCGGAAACCGCCCCACGCATGACGCCCACGTCACGCGCACCCCTCCACGTCGCGCGTTCAACGCGGGTCGTGGGGAAGCGCGGCGGACGGAAAATTACCGCGGTAAAAACCGCCCCTCCTGCCCGCGCATCGTTTTGGGCCTGGCCCAACAACGTATCGCGCTTATGTGTGGCCCAGGCCCAGGGGCTCCTGTCGGTGTACAAAAGAAGGGGCGCACCTTTGCACCCCTTTACTTGTGCACAGGCAGTCGGAGCCGTGCCCACGGCCGCACCAAGCAGGACAGGGGAGGTGAACCGAGGTAAAACCGAAGCACAAGATAGCCAAGGCAACGCCAAGGCCAAGAAGCACAAAGAGCAGGGAGGCGAAGCAGGTTCCCCCGGCAAGACCCTTGCCGGGGCGGCTCGCCCACGCCAGCGGAGTGAGCCACCCTTGAGCCCACGGTTTCCAACACCATCAACCACGTTGGAACTAGGGCTCGGGAGGCACCTCCATGGTGGCATGCAGATCTTTGTCAAGACCAAGGAACACTCAAGATCAGATGAGGATTAAAAGACAACGGTCCTCGGCAAGATCCTTGCCGAGGAGAGCCACAAGACCCCCGGCAAGATCCTTGCCGGGGACAACAGTGCGCCACGGCAAGACCCTCGTCGGGCCACCCGGCAAGGCCCTCACCGAGGACGCCAGCTGGGCCACTGCCAGGCCCGCACCAACCAAGTCTCCATCGCCGTTCGCATGCAGCTGCCAGCTCAACCAGCTGAGCAGGCACCTGCGTGGCAACATGCAGCTCCCAGGCCAACTCAGCACATGCCTACGTGGCGGCATGCAGATCTTCGTGAAGGCTCCACCACCGCGCCACCTCAGCTGCCTGCCTGCCTACATGGCACCGCAGGCATCGCTGGCCAGGGCGCATGTCGAAGCGAGGAGGAGCGGCGACGAACGGGACGGGCCTCGCTCCTGCCCCGATAAAGCTAGGGGACACCTCAGCGGCGCATTAAATGCGTCTTGTCCTGTAATACGAGCGATCACAGTACTGTACGCCTTTACACCTCCTGTGTGCCACTGTGGCAGCCCCTTTTCGACTATAAAAGGAGGCCCATGGCATACTGGAGGGGAATTCGGCTCTTTGGAACGACGCGGCCACCGTAGCTAGTTCAGGAGCTCAAGAACACTCAATACACCCACCAAAGCAGGACTAGGGTTTTACGCATCCTCGCGGCCCAAACCTGGGTAAACGATCCTTGTGCTGATTACTAATCCTGCTCTTGTCACAACCCTGCGCCCCGGCAACCATAGAAGGGATTCTTGTGATCCCATAGGTGTCGTTCCACACCGACAGACGAGAAGCACACACTGAATGACGGAGCACGAGATGGTAGCCATGGACATGGTCTACCCTTTTTGGAGACTAATGCGCAACTTTTAATGTGTCCGGTCTACTCGCAAACGAGGATAAGCTTTGCTTACTAGTAGTACACTATCTACTGTAGTACCATCATCATTGTTCAACTTTTGGAAGAGGCGAAGAGCCAAGCGCACGGTCACCTACTCACAGTATAACCGGCCGTGTTTGCACTAATTTTTTAACGTAGTACCCGAGTGTATTGCTCCAGTGGTCATCACACGTGAGACAATCGATTCGCACCCTTCCACGCTCCATTTTGTCTTGCGTTCCTTCCTCCGTCCAGCATGCTGACAAGTGGGCCCAATGCTCATGTATGCCAATGTGGTAGTTAATTATTTTGTAGGAGTCAGCTATCACACCCTTTCGATGCCACGTCAATGTACCCACTAGAAACAAGGTATACGTGTTCGGTTCAACCGCCTCCCTAGGTGTTTGGAGAGGAATTGGCCAGCGCGAGGCGGTTCTATAGGTGGGCAGGCGGCAAAAAATAGGGGAAAACGCACGAACTAGCTAGATGAGGGAGGGAAGCTTCTACATTCGCAGGGGACGTGGCATTGGCTATTAGGCGGCACCAGGCAGTCATCTAGTTATGCCATAAACGATACAAAGAGGCATCCTATATCAGCAAGGACCAACTTCCCTATTGATAGCTCATCTAACAGAACTCCCAAGTTAACTGTGCTGAAGCTGGAGTAGTCATGAGATGGGTGACCGGATGGGAAGTGGACTTGATATTAACTAGATGGTATGGGTCATCGTAAAGGTTTTTAATATCAAGGTCTTTGTTTTGTATTTTTTGACAATTTATGTTTTTTTGAACACATGTTAATCAAAGCTCTATTGTGTTACTTTTTAATAATTTTTATTTTTTGAACACATGCTAATTGACTTGAAAGAAGGTCTATCGCGTTATACTACGACATGTTTCCAAAAAAGGTCATATGACCTCTGTCAACTTATAAGTCATGTCTGTCAAATCAACCTCAAGGTACTTGTTCTCAAATTAACCTCTAGGCCTTGCCGGAGTGCTCCAATTTAGCCGGCTGTTGGCTATAAGGAGATGCCACCTCACTTAGAGTCATCATAAAAATACTCATATAATAGGTTGGCTCTTAGAATGACTATTAGGTTGGCTCTAAGCATTTAATATTTGCATGAGCAAGGTATTCCTTCCGTCTAGGTGTATAAGTCACTTTACAAAAACCAAATAATCCCAAAACACTTAGGCGCGGTGCATTAACTCCCACCTCGTTTCTTGTTTCTTGACATATCAACCAATAAGAGATGTGGGCGTGCATGTTTTCAATGACTCGAGACTACCAAACATGACATGCAGTGGTTAGTTCATTGCATCAATGCTATTAATTAGAAAATAAACATTAAGTTCTCTTGTTTTTCCCTCCTTCTTGGTCACGGTGCACAACCAAAGATGACTTACTCCCTCCGTCCAGTGAAGAGTGTACATCTACTCGTATGTTGCCGCCCAATAGCCAATGCCATGTCCCCTGCGAATGAAGAAGCTTCCCTCCCTCGTCTTAGCTGGTTCGCGTGTTTTCCCTTGTTTTAAGCCGCCTGCCCACCTATGGAACCGCCTCCTGCTGGCCAATTCCTCTCCAAACACCTAGGGAGGCGGTTGAACCGAACAAGTCTAACTTGTTTCTAGTGGGTACATTGACGTGGCATCGATTCCTCCGTCCTGGTTTATTGGTCCCCATTGTATATTGTGTCAAATTTTCACTATAGATTGAACTAACAAAATGTTCGTGCATGTTACCAAAAATTATATCATTGAAAACTATGTTGAAATACGAATCCAACGATATAATTTTTGTTGACATGCATTAACATTTTGTTAGCTAAATATTTGGTCAAAATTTGGCACGAACTACAAAGGTGACCTATAAACCAGGATGAAGGTAGGATGTGAGAGTGGAAAGTGGGCCCTGTATTGATGAAATAGCACATCTTTGTATCTTAGGTTGTGCACCGTGAGCAACGAGGAGGGGAAAACGAGAGAACTTAATGTTTATTTGCTAATT
The DNA here is from genome assembly GCF_018294505.1 of Triticum aestivum. Taxonomy (NCBI): domain Eukaryota; kingdom Viridiplantae; phylum Streptophyta; class Magnoliopsida; order Poales; family Poaceae; genus Triticum; species Triticum aestivum. The sequence continues at coordinate 422,872,245 of NC_057811.1, read as the reverse complement.
AATAGAATTGCATGCAATGAACTAACCACTGCATGTCGTGTTTGGTAGTCTCAAGTCATTAAAAGCATGCACACCCACATCTCTTATTGGTTGATATGTTAAGAAACAAGAAATGAGGTAGAAGTTAATGCACCGTGCCTAAGTGTTTTGGGATTATTTGGTTTTCGTAAGATGACACCTAGACGGAGGGAGTATTATACTTGAAGGCTACAAGGTTGGCTATAGATGACGTGGCAATGTCATGTAGCCATCAGCTGGCTATACTATTAACCATGCTCTTATAATACTCCTATATTTAAGAACGGAGAGAGTAGTTGGCATGCATGATACTACCTATAATACTCCCATTACAACCAGCCTGGTTGAATTAAAATACCTAATCTAAATGGTCGCCGCCCGATCTCTTTGTCCTCCTCCAATATCTGGCAGAAGAAGAATCGAGCAAGACACCGGCTATATTCGCCGGCGTCGCCTCGGCGGTGGCCTTCATGGGATACAATCGGCAGCGGCCTCCCGTTTTCTACTTTTCCTCGATGATGGCGGCGGGCGGGGACGTGCTGCCGGTCACCTCGTCCACATCCGCGTAGCCGCATCACCTCGTCGACATCCGCGGCGGCTTCTTTCTCTGCCTGCATGTCGCGGCTACGCGCGCGTCGACAGTGGATGGCGCAGTCGCAGACATTGGAGGCGCTGTACGACGCGGCGGCGTCGAGGGCAGCAACGATGCCCGTGCCGCCGTGCTCCTCGTCAAGCTGGCGTGGAGCAAGTCGGCACTCTTCCTCGAGCTGTATTGGAGAGGCCAGCTGCGGAACCACGCGCCGACTTAGTGCTGTCGGCGTTCTGGGAACGGGGGTCCCCAGACTTGCCTGCCTGCGGCCCACAGCGTGGCTAAGCAGCAGGCCGTACGGCCCATCTTCATCAACAAGGCATCCAAGACCCTCGCGAGGGTCCAAGCCTCGCGAGGCGGACGACGCAAGACCTCCTCTGGAGTGGCCTAGCCAGGCAGGCTCACGAGGAGCGGAGATATCAAGGCGGGGCAAACCTCACGAGGCTCTCGTGACGTGAGCCATGACGAACAGCACCAGGCGGGTGCCAACGCGTGCAGCGTCCTTATTTCCACTTTGGTGCTAAGGAGGCCAGCGCAGGCGAAGAGTACCGAGGCATCACGCAAAGGTTGCTATATTGGTGCAACGAGACCAAGACCAGGAGGACGGCAAGATGGAGGTCATCGTGGAGCCCAAGATGGCGTCACCACCGGAGCTTTTCACAGGCGAAGACCGCTTTTGTCAGGATAGGTTGTACTAGCTGTCCCCCTTCAAATTTGCCCGTCGTTGTTGGCTCCCTTCCCGCTCGATATTTGGGAAGAGGACCAGGGCCTCTATAAATAGGTCTAGCCACCACAGTAGTAGCCATCAGATCCAGAGACGCGCACAAGCTCGTACGCACAAGAACACCTCAACCTCAGGAGGCTGTTCTTCCCTTGTACTGTTCATCATCAGCCCTAGAGGCAATCCACCACCACCACACTGGAGTAGGGTATTACACCACAATGGTGGCCCGAACCAGTATAAATCTCGTGTCTTTCTGTGTTGCGAGTTCGTTGAGTTCGTCCGCGAGATCTTAGCGAGCTAGGGCGTAGATCGATAGGAGGGAAAGACTTCGCGCGCACCCCAGAGTTCGAACCTTAAGGGTTTGCCGGAAACCCACATCCGACATTTGGCGCGCTAGATAGGGGTGCGCCGGAACTTCCCTTCCATCAGTTCGTCGCTCCATCGCCCCGTCGTCTCCATGGCGGACGCTCGCCGTGCTCGAGCTGAGCGTCGGGTTGCCCTCACCGCCCGCGTCGCTCAGACGGCTCCCGTGGGCGGGCCACCTCGTCGTTCTCCATCTCCCGCCGCCAACGCTGCCACCGGCCCGGCGGGGAACGAGCAGCAGGCGTCCTCGCTCCATCCCTCGGGGCGGCAGGACGGCCGCACCGCTACTCCATCACTGACCCCTGCCGGTTCTTCGTCTCACGCGCACCGCGCTCCCATGGAGGCACGGGCCACGCTCCTCGCGGCGAACGAACTCCTGCGTTACTGCCCCGTCGATGACCTCTATGAGGAGTGGCTCGACCGCGTCGCCGAGCTCGTCCGCGCCGCAGGGGGCTCCCCGGTGCCGTCCCTCTCTCTACCTCCCCCTCAACCAGCCACGGGCGATAGGCTTATGGCGTGCCTCCACCACCTCTGCCCCAAGACGGCGCCTTGGCACCAAGGCGCGCGGGAGAGAAGCTTCCAAGAAATTCCGTGGCCGCGAGAAGCTGCACCTGCGCTCCCCGCGCCACCTCGTCAAGACCGCGCGCCGCCTGCAGCAGCGCAGCGCGGACCTCGTCAAGACCATGCTCCACCTGCGAAGCGGGGCCCGGCAACCATGGCCGGCTACTGCGCCTTCACCCTCGAGTTGCGTAGCATCGCCTGGCCAGGCAAGTTCAAGCCGGATCTGCCTCCTTGCTACAACGGCACCGCCGACCCCGCGGAGTTCCTCCAGCTCTATGAGCTGAGCATCGAAGCGGCCAATGGTGATGAAAAAGTCATGGCAAACTGGTTTCCCATGGCTCTCAAGGATGGAGCTCGCTCCTGGCTCCTGAACCCACAGCACGGCTCGATCTCCTCTTAGGACGAGATGCACGACCGCTTCATCGCCAACTTCCAGGGCACTCGCGACCGCCGGCCGGCCGAGGGTGATCTGCGCCGCATCAAGCAACAACCAGGAGAGACCCTCCAGAAGTTCATCCAGCGCTTCAACAACACCCGCCTCAAGATCCCCAAGGTCATGGACGAAGCCATCATCTCCGCGTTCTCAGACGGCGTCCGTGACGTCAAGATGAAGGAAGATCTCACCATCCACGAGGAGCTCTACACATCTCAGGAGTTGTTCAACCTGGCGACCAAGTGCGCAAGAGGTGAGGAGGGGCGCCTTTCTCTCCTCGAGCTGCCAGCTGCAGGAGCGGAGGAGAAGAAGGCCAAGGCCAAGGACGTGAAGCGCAAGGAGGCGGTGGTGCTAGCAGCGGAGCCCGACACCAAGCGGGGCAGAGATCAACCCGAGTCATCCAAGAACGGCTAACCGTTCTGCGCCTTCCACAACCTGAACACCCACAACACCAGCGACTGTCAAGAGCTCAGAGCCATACGGGAAGGACGCTTCGGTCGACGCCCCAAGTGCAATGACCGGGGCTACGGCCGTGGAGGAGGACGTGGAGGCGGACGCTGGGACGACCGTGGCCCGCGCCAGGAGTGGCGCAACCGGCCTCGTGAGGACCGCTGGCAGGACCAACCTCGCGAGGGCGTCTGGAGGGACCCGCCTCGTGAGGATCGCCCCCATAGCAACACCGGTCTTCCCCCGCTGCCGCCACCAAGAAGGAACGACGACCACCACCAGGACGAGGGGGCTGGGGGCTTCCAGGAGCCGCGTGCAATCGCCTGCATTTTAGGTGGCGCCCAGGCCACAGCCTCTCAGCGCATCTTCAAATAGTTCGCTCACGAGGTGAACGCGGTGCTCCCCAAGCTCGAGGCCACGTGCCCGCTCAAGTGGTCCCAATGCGCCATCACTTTCAACTCGGCGGATCAGCTCAAATGCGCAGCCACCGCTGGCGCCCTCCCTATGCCGTGTTCCCCAGTCATTAGCAATGTGCAGGTCACCAAGAACCTCATCAACGGCGGAGCAGGGCTCAACGTCCTGTCCGTCGACACGTTCGACAACCTCCAAGTGCCATATGAATAGCTCCAGCCCACCAAGCCTTCCTCAGGAGTGACCGACGGTTCCACCACACCGATAGGGCAGGTCCACCTGCCTGTCACCTTCGGGGAGCGCAAGAACTACCGCACCGAGCTCATTGACTTCGATGTCGCGCACATCCGCCTGCCGTACAATGCTATCCTCGGGTATCCAGCCCTGGCCAAGTTCATGGCAGTCACGCATCACGGCTACAATGTTCTCAAGATGCCGGGAAGCGGAGGAATCATCACGGCCCCGTGTGAAGAGAGGGATGCGGTGTGCTCCCTCGAGCGCGCCTTTCAAGCCGTAGCAATCGACGACCCCGACCGCAGAAATGAAGGCCCTCCGGAGGCCATCCCCAAGAAGAAGCGGCCGCGCCGTGCAGGACCTCAGGAGGTTGGCGTCGCGGCAGGAGCCTCGTCAGGATCAGCGCCCGCTCCAGGGGCGCCTCCCTCCATCGCATAGGAAGGCGCGCCCGGCGCCCTCCTCAGACAGGGCTCAGGGGCTCTCTTCTTGAGGGCCTCTGACCTTGCCAACCTCACGAGGGAGGTGCTTGGGCACCACTTGGAAGCGTGCTTCGCGGCACATGTTCCTCGGGAGAGCACAGGGAAAGGAGTGCCCACCGCTCAGGAGTTCATCGCCAAGACCACTCAGGAACTGCAAGATGCAAGGGCCATGCGCGGCGACAACCGCTCACGAGGCGCAGCTCCCCATCCAGGCAAGGATGCTGAGCTGCGCGTCTGCAGCGACGTCCCAGGGCTCAACAGAGCCGCATCTCATGAGCGCTTCTGGCCATCGCGTGTGGGCCGCTGCGAGGGCCCACCACACAGCTACGTTCGCATGCCCTTCGGCTTGCCGAGCATGGCGTCCGCCTATCAACACGACCTGCGGCGTGTCCTGGCAGCTCAGGAGGCTAGGTACCGCGCCGTCCTGGAGGAGATGGAGACGGTCTTCAGGGAACCTCCTGAGCCCCCAGAGCCTCCCGAGGCTCAGGGTCCCAGTGGCTCGTGAGGAGTCGTTTCTTCAACGCACGCCTCCAGCTACACCAACTCTACTTCGTCTACAGAACCAGGTGACATCTTCCAAGCTTGTTCAGCTGGGAGCGCCCCTCGGGCTGCATTATTCTGAGGCCACGTGGGTCCGCCCCTATGGCATGTATCCCTTTTGCTTACGTCTTTAGCTTACCTTGTTGGGGGCGCCCCTCGGGCTGGATCATCCCCAAGCCGCTCGGGCCGGACCCGGTGGCATGTATCTTCCTGCATTTACCTAAGCTGATCTGCTCTCCATGCTTAACCTGCCAATGGCTATCGCCTGCTCGATTGCCGCCCGCCACGGGTCTGTTCATCCTATGCAATTCGCTTGCACGTTAAAATGGGGGCTCCTGAGCATCGCGACTCAGGAGCTCTTACTGGCTCTCCATCCCTCACCCCCTAGCCTTGACCGCGGCATCGCGACTTGGCATACCAGCGGCGGCTGAGCTCGCTCGAGGGCCGGGACCTGAGGACGTAGAGTGCTTGCATCTAACCGCCTTGCAGGAACATACAGTCACCAAGACTCAAGACCAGGCGCAACCCGCCTTGAGGTAGGGCCTCGTGAGTCCCGCGCTGGCTCACGAGTGCCCAGATACACCTCGCAGCCCTGCCGTGCAAGCCACATGTCAGGGCGGGGCTATACACGCCCCGGGGGCTCCTCCCGGAGGGGGGCCCCCATCCCATGCCCAAGTGGAAGCACCATGCTCCGCGCCGGCTTTCAACACTGCCGAGGAGCGGCTATGCCCGTGCACAAGCGGAAGCACTATGCTCCGCGCTGGTGATAAACAACTGAGGGCGGCCCCACGGTCGTACCAACCTCAGGGAGCCCAGAGCTCAGCGCCCAGCCTCACCATAATGCCTCCCCTCGGGAGAGCTGCACGAGGGGGCTGGGCACGGGGGCTGCGCTCGGGTCACGCCCAAGCGCACGCCACCCAACCAGGTCCCCCGGACCTGGGCATCGCGCCCCCCTCCCGAGGCCTCGGCGAGGGCAGGTATGGAAATTGTTTGCACGTCAAGGGGGACTCCTGAGCATCGCGACTCAGGAGCCTAACTGGTCACGTAGCCCCTCAGTCCTTGGTCCGTCCTGGTCTCCGGTCGGCCCAATGGCGGTTGAGGTATGCGCGGGGCCGGGCTCTGCCGACGTAGAACATTAATCTATCCTCACGAACTCTCCCTATATGCTGTTTGCGCGTCAAGGGGGACTCCTGAGCATCGCGACTCAGGAGCCTAACTGGTCACGTAGCCCCTCACTCCTTGGTCCGTCCTGGTCTCCGGTCGGCCCAATGGCGGTTGAGGTATGCGCGGGCCGGGCTCTGCCGACGCAGAACGCAAAGCAAATAGGAAGGAAATCGCAAAATCTTGAAGCAAATATTACAAGCATATTGTCCTCACAATACCAAATGAAAAGTCTAAACGCCTCCATGAGGCCTGATACATGTTGCAGGAACGAAACGGGAAGAATAGCCGCAGGTCACCCCTGGATATCGCCATCGCCTGCGGAAGGTGCTCTCCCGTGGGCAACGATGTTCTCACCTTCACCACCAGCCGCAGGATCCGCGGCGTCGCCAGACAAAGGATCGGAGACAAAGCCGCGGAACCTCCCCAGCAAGGCCTCCACTTGACCTTGTACAGCTACGGCGGCGGCTTCGCAGTGATCTTCGGCCACAGGCTCCAGCAGCTCATCAAGGCGAGCGTTGGGGTCCTGGAGGTGCAGATGGCTGAAGACGTGAGTCAGTGCGGCTGAAGACAGGACGCGAGCTTCTGCCTCCGCCATGGGACCGAGGCCATCAACGACCTCCTCAAGCGCGTTCACCACGAGAGGAAGCAGCTGGGCGGGGCGGTCCTCGTCGGTGTCCAGCGGCTTCTCCAGGCCGTGCTCGTAGAGTGTCTTCAGCGCCTTGCGAGATCTCTTCTCGAGATCGGCGAAGGCCACGCGGTCTTTGGCCAGGACTCGCGCCTTAGCATCAAGATCGGCCTCCCTCGTCCCCATCTTCCGCTCCAACTCTTCCAACCGGTTGCGCTCGGCAGCCTGCTTGTTCCCCAGCTCCGCCAGCTCAGCATCACGGTTCTTGACGGCTTCCTCCCGGGCCTTCATCTCCTCCTCCTTCGCTTGGCGGCAGCGTACCTCATCGGCGTGCTTGTCGTTCAGGCTCTGCAACTCGCCCTCCAGCACTTGGCAGCGGTCACGGGCGGCCTTGGCGTCTTTCAGCGCCGCCTCATGATCGGCCGCAGCGCTGGCGGCTCCTTGCTTCTCCTTCTCGGAAGCCGCAGCAGCCTGGCCCAGCGTCGCGCGAACCGCCAGGTCGGAGTGAAGCCATCCAGAGGCCAACTCCAGACGCCCGGCCACCAGGCGCGGGTCCGCGCTCGGGAGATCCGCCTGCAGCTGGGTCATCTCCAAAAGGGGACGCTCCAAGACGGCAGCAGGCACAGAAGAACCAGGGAGTGGAGGTGTAGCAGTGGGAGGAAGCGACATCGTCACCAGGGCTTGGGAGAACGCGGGTCCCGGAGCAGCTAGGACCTCGTCAGCCGCGCCAAGCGCCCGCACCTCCGGGGCCAGCGGGGCCATGGGGGCTGATTCCACGCGGCGATGTTCCTCTTGGCCCCGCGAGGACGACCGGGCTGGGGAGATGCCGGCGCTGCTGCCTGCTTTCTCTACGGAGGGAGGCACGGCCGCCGTATCCTCCTTCCTCTTCTTCGCCGAAGATGTCGGCCTGATCAACCAAGGGCGAGCGTCAGCAAATAACAAGTACCAGCAGGGATAAAGCGAAGCTCGAGACACCTACTGGTCCACCGCGAAGTACTCCACCTTCCGCTTGGGAAGCTTGAAGCCTGACAGCATCGGGACCTGAGGGGCAGGCGTTCGGGTCCCAGCAGCAGCACGCGGTGCAGAAGCAGAGCCGGATCCAGCCCCAGGAGGTGTCGGGGTGGAGGTGGCACCACGCGCCACCAGCGACGACCTACCCTTCGTCGGGATGAGGGGTTGCTCCCTCTCCCCTTGGTAGGCGTCGGCTCGGCATCATCAGGAAGGGCGCGGAGAATCTCGGCCTTGCTCAGAGGGGAAGTCTCCCCACCTCTTCCAGGGTCTTCTCCGAGTCCACCTCCTCTTCCCCCTCTCCGCGGGACTCGCCAGAAGACACCTCCACTGGTTTCTGCGCCGTAGGAGCTCCTGGAAACGCCGGCGGCACCAGCCCGCGTGCATTAAAAGTCGGCCTGGAGGCGACGAATTCCTCCCGGTCCCTGCGTTGGAACAAGGGAACGAAGGCGCTAGGCGGGTACTCCTGGTTGCCCCCGACTATGAGGCGCAGGACGGCGTCCAATTCATCGCCAGGCAGGTCCCCCGGCCTCAGGCGGGTCTTGTTTTCCTCTTCTTCAAGCTCCCAGAGGGGGCGCGCGTGCGCCTGGAGTGGGGCAACCTGTAGCATCAAGAACTCCCTCAAGAGCATCGCCCCCGTTATCTTGGCCGCCCTCGCATTGCCCGACTTCAGGTCGGTCATCATCTGCCCCAACACTGACGATGCCCGCTCATCTACAAGCTCCGCCTTGGGCCACCCCATGCCCTGCCGGGGCACCTCCGTCGGCAATGCCAGGCATGGATCGGCGTGCTTGGCGTCCATCATGACCCATTTGGATCAAATGTTGTCGGCCCTCTTCCCGGTGCTCGAGATCGAGTTGGCCTTGCCGGACGCGACGAAGTTGGCGCATCCGGAGATGTGACCCTCGCTGACGCGAAGGAAGAAGAAATGGCGCAGGAGCACCATGGACGGCATCACGCCCAGGTACGCCTCACAGTAGTAGGCAAAGATGGACAGGAGGAGGACAGAGTTGGGATGGAGATGCAACGCCCGCAGCCCGTAGTGGTCGAGGACTTCATAAAAGAAATCAGAGAAGGGAGGAACCAACCCAACGGCAACGCTGCTTGAGAAGAAGGGGAAGAAGGTGCTCCCCTGAGGCTCCGGCTCGTCGGACGCGAGCCGGAGCTCCGTCTTCCCCCACTCGTTGCTCTCTCCCGCCGTCAGCAGGCGCACGGAGGCGAGGCTCTTCTCCGTGATAGTGGGCACCTCGAGAGCCGGCTCATACCAAGCCGGTGTTGAGGAGGTCTTGACTTTGCACGGCGCCATGGATTGCGGGTGCAGGATGAGATTGGAGCGGATCTGGAGGTAGTAGTGGCGAGGAGCAAGAAAGGGGATCTGGAGCGAGGCAAGGAAGAAGCAATGAAGGCAAGTGCTGCCTGCGCCAGCCTTTTGTCAGGTCAAGCAGTTGCCAAGGCAGCGTGGGGAAGCAGAGATGCCCATGTCCAATCAACCACCACGCGTCAACCGAGGCCGCAGGCTTTGGGGGCCCGTGGTGCTCCGAACTTGACCCTTGGCTTCGCCGCGAAGCCAAGCCCGAGCGCACCTTGGGCCCAGGGGCTACTGTCGGCATTCTGGGAACGGGGGTCCCCAGACTTGCCTGCCTGCGGCCCATAGCGTGGCTAAGCAGCAGGCCGTACGACCCATCTTCATCAACAAGGCATCCAAGACCCTCGCGAGGGTCCGAGCCTCGCGAGGCGGACGACGCAAGACCTCCTCTGGAGTGGCCTAGCCAGGCAGGCTCACGAGGAGCGGAGATATCAAGGCGGGGCAAACCTCACGAGGCACTCGTGACGTGAGCCATGACGAACGGCACGAGGCGGGCGCCAGCGCGCGCAGAGTCCTTATTTCCTCTTTGGTGCTAAGGAGGCCAGCGCAGGCGAAGAGTACCGAGGCATCAGGCAAAGGTTGCTATATTGGTGCAACGAGACCAAGACCAGGAGGACGGCAAGACAGAGGTCATCGTGGAGCCCAAGACGGCGTCACCACTAGAGCTTTCCACAGGCGAAGACCGCTTTTGTCAGGATAGCTTGTACTAGCTGTCCCCCTTCAAATTTGCTCGCCGTTGTTGTCTCCCTTCCCGCTCGATATTTGGGAAGAGGACCAGGGCCTCTGTAAATAGGTCTAGCCACCATAGTAGCAGCCATCGGATCCAGAGACGCGCACAAGCTCGTACGCACAAGAACACCTCAACCTCAGGAGGCTGTTCTTCCCTTGTACTGTTCATCATCAGCCCTAGAGGCAATCCACCACCACCACACTGGATTAGGGTATTACACCACAACGGTGGCCGGAACCAGTATAAATCTCATGTCTTTCTGTGTTGCGAGTTCGTCGAGTTTGTCCGTGAGATCTTAGTGAGCTAGGGCGTAGATCGGTAGGAGGGAAAGACTTCGCGCGCACCCCAGAATTCGAACCTTAAGGGTTTGCCGGAACCCCACATCCGACAAGTGCGGCAACTGCCTCCGATGGGCTAGGTGAGGTAGGTGGAGAAGCGAGCTGTTGGGCTCGGCGGGCCACCCAGACGGCCTTTCTGCCGGAGAACTGTTATTCCTGCTCGTTGGATACCGCCGAAAGAGTGTTCAAAATGGTGGAAGGAGGAGCTTGGCCGGCGTCCTACTCCTGAACGGACGTGTGTGGCCGGAGTTGGTTTCTCGCATTCCACGCGGGTTTCTATATCTATACTACTATATAGTGTACCAATTTTAAGTAGGACTAAGAACATCAATCATAACCATTGATCTTCTAAATCCAACAACCAATATCAGTAGGATTCGCATGAACAGTACACTGCTGCTACTTCACCTGTGTTCTAGAACAATCATGTACCCTTTTTAGAAAAACAAGCCCATAACTAGCTCCAATGGGCTGTGTTACCACATGACCACCAGATGGTTTGATTGAGCCCAGTCGAGATGGTTTAGTAGGAGAATGTGGATATTTCTCAGAAAAAAGAACACGTGGAAAAAGTGAAGCAACGTGCAGTTCTTGTTAAATGAACATACAGTTTTATGGCATGAATACTACTTCCCGCTTTTACAATATTGAACTAATATCGGCATTTATACATCACTATAATTTATTTATTTTGAATCTATTAGCACATATATTACTTCTTTTCCCTTTTACCAAAATCACTCTGTTATATTAAGATGTGCCTTGCACGTGTATACATACTAGTAAATGTAGGTTTTTGAATGCGGCGAGGAGGCGGGTACAGCTGGGAGTGCAGCGGGTAGCGCCCTGGGCCGGGGCGCCGCTTCAAATGGCGGACACAGTGAGAGGTCGTGTCCGCCCTGACCCCCTTGACCGTGGACCTTGACGGTGTACATCACCTTGTCTCCAGATCTGAGATGCCACGTGTACCAGATGAATGACTCCAAGCTCGACCACCGTGATGCAAGAGGTGCGAGCCGAGGAACACTGTTGGAGACACCCCCATAATTTTTCTTGTCATCATCTAAGTCCTAGAAGATCTCACCCACATCATCATTAGGCATGCAACCGCCTTCATAGACAACGTGCGCAGAAGGAGTAGAGGTGACTGGGGACGCACCACATCGTGGGCACTCCGTAGTGCTCGTGTGCGTGAAGCGTGCGTGCTTTTCCATCGGTGCTAGCTCTAAGGCCGAGGCTGCGGTCGTCTTCGTCTCCAGCTAGTCATTGAGCAATGACGGCAAAGAGGTGCTGCAAGAGATGCGTAGGTGCCGTTGTGTGCGAGCTTTGCCGTAGCATGACGAACCGGACGTCGCCGCATATGGCGCACACCTCCATTGTAACGCCCGGATAATTAAGCTATAGTAATCCTATGTTAATGGTGCCATGTCATCATTTTCACTGTTGCTAAATCCGCCTTTGATTCAGTCCGGTTCAATTCAAATTTAAGTAGAAGTCAAAATTAAAGTCTTCAAAATGTGAAAACTAAAATGTTCACAATATTCTATAAATTCCCTGGATCAACCAACCCCTTTTGGATTCCCAAAGTGACACTGAAATTTATTTAGTGGTCTAGCAACATTTAAAATTGGCCTTTTCAATTTCCAAAAATAGTTAAGCACTCCCAAATGCTTGGAAACTTTTTGTAGCAAGCCAGAATATTGCGCGGTATTTTTGTGCCAAGTTTTGTGTTAAACAAAACTCTTTTAGTAGCTCAATTATAATACAAAGCAGGAAATAAATAAATAAATAGAAATTACAAAATAAAAGGCCTAATCTACTAGGCACTATGGCCCATCTAACAAACTGGATGGACCAGCCCGCAACACCCGTGTCTTCCTCCTTCTTACTGCTCCTCCGACCGTGCCCGCTATCGCTCGTCCCCGCCAAGCCAGCTTGCCGTCCGCGCCGCTACAGGAGCCCGTGGATGGATAAGGGCCTCGCCCTCGACACCCCTGGAAACTCTATCTACTTCCCCTCGCCCTCTCCGCCTCTCCCTCTCCCCACCAGAACCCCTTCCCCCACACGCTGCTGCTTCTCCTCTCCGCCATGGCCTCGCCAACGGGAAGCCCACGGCTACCGTGGCCCGTTCGCCGCTCCGACAAGTTCGGGAGCTCCGTCGTGGTCTGGCTCTTCTTCCTCGACACCGGATCGGGACCGGGAGCGCCACCGCCGTCGCATTCTTCCTCTTCCTCATCTACGGCCACCGCACGACCTCACCGTCGATCTCCACCACCGGCGCCTCCCGGCCTCGCCAAGCTCGTGCACGGCCTCCCCAGGGTGAGCCCTCCTCCGGATCCCCCTTCCTCTGCCTCGATTCGGTCGACGTTTGCCGTCCTCGAGCACATCCAATCTCGCGTCGCGTGTACGCATACGCGTACATATGTGCGTGCGTGAACTGCTGCTAGTTAACTGCCGTCTGTTGCTGCGGCGTACTGCTGCTGCCGCGCGCCCGCCCTGGCCTCGCCTCCGCCTGCCGTTGCTTGCTGGGCATCGCCCGCCGCCGCCTAGCGCGCCCCTGCTTCTCCTTGCGCTGTGTTGCTGCTCCTACGGCTACTCTGCTCTACTTGCTGCTGCTGTCGCTGCACTCCTGCTCCGCTTGCTGTTGCTCACGGCCGCTGCTCTCTATCGCTGCTGCTGCTCCCTAGTGCTGCTGCCGCTATTGACCATGGCCGCCGTGGCTTGAGCCTCGTGCGTGCTAGCCATGGCAAGCACACAGCCAAGGTCTGGCTGTGCCGCTGCCAATGGCCGACCTAATTAGTAGGTTTGACTAGTTTAGGCTAAATTAGGTGTTAATTAGTCTAAGGCTATTGCAAGTGGACCCCGGCTAGTTAACCTAATTAACTAGAATAGTTTAGTTGCTGTTCTTGACATGTGGCCCCACCTTGACTAGTTGACCAGTCAAAGTGCTGACTGTGTATCACCTAACCAATGACAGATGGCCCCCACTTCACTATTCACTGTTGACTCAGTCAACATCTGACTGGACCTTTGACTTTGACTATGACCCCACTGTCATACACTATGGCTGGAATAGCGCTAGGTAACAAAAGTTTAATCTGCTTTTATTTTCGAACTTAAAATAAATCCAGTAATTTGGAAATTCAATAAAACTTAGAAAATTAATAGAAAATAAACCGTAGCTCCGATGAAAATGTTTTCTATATGAAAGTTGCTCAGAAAAATCCAACAAATCTGAATGCGCGGTCCGTTCATCTGTCACATGCCCCTAGCATGCTGAACATGGAACATTCTCGCTCCGGTCATCTGTGTGACACAGGTCCGGAACCGGGAATACCTTCCCGGTTGAATTCCCCCTTCACCTTGTCGTGTAGCCATACGTTAGGTCACACCGGGAACATCATATTGCCATGTTATGCTTTGTGATGCTATCTTTGCTTTATATTTATTGTTTCTCCCCCTCTTCTCTCTGGTAGACCCCGAAATTGATGCTGCCCCTGTGATCGACTACGTCGACGACGACACTTCTTCCTTTTCAGCAGAGCTTCCAGGCAAGCCCCCCCTTTGATCATCCCGATATCGCCCATTCCATTCTCTCATGCTTGCATTAGATTTTGCTATTGTTATTGTTTGCTCATATTCTGATGCATAGCCTACTTTTGTAACCTGCTTATTGTTACCTACCTGGTTATCCTAAACTGCTTAGTATAGGTTGGTTAGTGATCCACCAGTGACCCCCACCTTGTCCTTGTTGCCCCTGCTTCATCATCGAACACCCGATCAACAGGATCGAAGACCAGGCCCCGGCACCGCACATCACTTTCCCCTTAGTTGCTCGACACTACTGGGTTACTATCGAGTGCCGAGGGTGAGGCCTCATCAGCACTTCTGATGTTAACCTGTAGTGTAGCTATTCGGTCATGGTCATCGAGGGTGATTTCCTCCTTAACCACTTCCGATACGGCTCTGTCGTGCAACCCCTCAAGTGTGAACATCGAGGGTGGATCCTCTAACGTTCACCTTGATGATTACATCAAGTGGAATTCACCGGGGGTGATTCCTCGGGTTTTTCCCTTTGATGTTTGGACACACGGATACTTGGACTTTACAACTGGTACTTGAAAAGGCGGGTCGACCCTGAGGGGTACCCGCGAGTGATGTGGAGACGGGTTGACCTGGAGGGTGCCCGTGAGATAATTACGAGGCATGGCCGGGCATTCTTAGCCCTTGCCGCAAGTCCTCGAGACGGGGCGACGGGGTCACATCTTTCGTGAGTCTCTGCTTGTTAGCGCGCGTTCCTAATCCACTACGATTTGGATATTTGATTCGAGGGGCCTCTGGCCTGATAGCACTAACCATCACATGGGCATAGTATGGGCCTTCTGCGTCGTATGCATCAGCCGAAGCTTAATTGACGTCAGCGACTGGGCGGCGCGCGCCGGGTTGGACTGGTAAGCACCTGCCTTTTTTAAGGAGGTAGCTAGGTCTGCTCACCGGCCTCCCTCACAACGTGCAGGAGTTCCCGGGGCGATGGCCCATGACCCCTGTGGGCATAGGTTTAGTCCGGCGTGCTGACCTCTCTATTAAGCCTAGGTCGGGTTGCGGCGTATTGTTTGGCCGAGGCCGGGCATGACCCAGGAAAGTGTGTCCGACCGGAGTTAATCGAGCGTGGTGGGTAAGTTGGTGCACCCCTGCAGGGAAGAAAACATCTACCGATACCATGTCCTACGGTAACGGACACTTGGAGTTGTATCCCGATCGATACAACTAGAACTGGATACTTGAGATGAGACATAGATATGAGAAATGGATAGTATGGCTCTGGGATTGCTTTCTCGCAGGGAGTCGAGAAAGGATCTCTGGCCGAGGTTGATAACGCTACTACTACTTTACTTTATGCTACTCTTATCTCTTCTGATGCTGCAAGATGCTTGGAGCTGCTTGAAGATGCTAGTCTTCGATAGGTTAGGCTTTCCCCTTCTCTTCTGGCATTCTGCAGTCCAGTCCACAGATACAGCCCATTTCATTGATACCGATGCGTATGTAGTGTAGATCCTTGCTTGCGAGTACTTTGGATGAGTACTCACGGTTGCTTTGCTCCCCCTTTTCCCCCCTTTTCCATTCTTCTCGGATGTCGCAACCAGATGGTGGAGCCCAGGATCCAGACGCCACCTTCGACGACAACTGCTACTACACTGAGGGTGCCTACTACTACGTGGAGGCCGCCGACGACCAGGAGTAGTTAGGAGGCTCCCAGGCAGGAGGCCTTGCCTTTTCGATCGTTGTTGCTTTTGTGCTAGCCTTCTTAAGGCAAACTTGTCTAACTCATGTCTGTACTCAGGTATTGTCGCTTCCACTGACTCTTGTGTTTTTGAGCTTATGTATTCGAGCCCTCGAGGCCCATGGCTTGTAATATAAAGCTTGTATTATTTTAATTTGTGTCTAGAGTTATGTTGTGATATCTTCCCATGAGTCCTTGATCTTGATCGTACACATTTGCGTGTATGATTAGTGTACGATTGAATCGAGGGCATCACATCCATGCAGTCGAGTGTGTGCGCACGCATGTGTTATTCACGTGCATTCTGCGGCCAAGTGTGTGTGCATGCATGTGCTGTGTACGTGCGTTGTGTGCCCGATGCTGTGCGCGTTTGTGCATGAGTTGGATCGGCGTGAGTTAGTGCGTCTGCGTGTGTACATGCGTGGCTGCATGCGTCTTGTACATGCGTGGCTTCTTGCGTGGTTATCAATATAAACTAATCAAATATCTTCAACTTAGCATCCTGATGTGTCGTCTCTAGTGGTTAGCGAAGAGTTCATGTTCTTTTATTTGTTTATAGCTGGGCAGGCGGCAAAAAACAGGGGAAAACGCGCAAGGTTCCTTGCAGACGCTCCACCGTGAGGTTCCTTGCTCCTTCTCGGTCGTCGGGAATCTATGTTCTTCCACTCTTTCTCTTACGTGATCTTTGTTCATCCTTTTGCCAACACGCGAGATATCTAGCATCAAGGTGCACGTGTCATGCAAAAAAATGGAGATAATCAGATAAGCAGTGCGTAAGTGAGTCGTGCACTTCGATGGCACCTACTCCTACTACACAATATTTTTTCTCCTCGATGGCACGTGAATAGTGCACGTACTCAATGACGGAGCACGGGATGGTAGCCATGACATGGTCAGCCCTTTTTTGGAGAGAGTACGTACTAAATAACTTTGATGTGTCCCGTCAACTCGCAGAACGATGAGAAGCTCGCTTACTATGCCTTCTCCCTCGCCAACGCGTGCGCGGTGGCTCGCAGCACGAGGAGAAACTTTTGCTTACAAGCGGTGGACATGCAGCAGTTCATTTGGTGTCAGATTGCCAGAAGTACTACTGTAGTACCACCATTATTGTTCGACTTCCGGAAGAGGCGAAGTGCCAAGCGCAAGGTCACCTACTAACCTTAGGCTAGCCATAGTGGGAGTAACATAAGTAGGAGTACCTCATTTTTTTATTCTAGAAACAACCACACGCGAATATTGGACGGTAGCAGCACAACAACTGAATAAAAAATCGAAACCTTCCCGCCCAGCGCCAGCTGAGCCCGCCGCTCCACATTGATGGCAAGTCAGGGCGACACGACCTCTCACTGCTTCCGCCGTTGAAGTGGTGCGCCGACCGAGGGCACCGCCCGCTGCACGCCCGGCATTTCAGACTACACATACTTTGTGAGACAAAAGGTGGGGCCATTATTAATGATATAGTATTATACTAAAGGGACTAACTATTATAAGCAGGCTACCTATTAGGTTGGTTCTAGATGATGTGTCAACTTTATATAGCCGGATGTTGGCTATACTATTAACCATGCTCTAAGTGTGGTGTGAGTCGGAAAATTTATTAAGTCATTAATTAATAATTAACGGACGCCTTAATTACTCAGTTGTTTCTGATTCTTTTGGATAGTGGGTCTATTATTGACTTGGACGTGGGGTTTGGGCCAAAGGCCTACTATTATACTTGGTCTTACTCGCACGACCGACCTGACAGGCTCTACCCTAGCCGCTGCTGTATCATATGGTTTCGCACCGTTCCAGATCTTAGCGCCACCATGCAATTCTTCTCCATCCCTCCTTCTGGCGTGCACCGCGAGAAGGGACAGTAGTCCTCTGAACCCCGCCTTTCGTGATCCTGTACGGGAGAGGGGCGATCAGGTTTTTGGGGAGCACACTCATGTGACTGCTGCCAGCGACGACTTCCTCAATGACAGCCTTGTTCCCCGACCTCAGTAACCTCTTCATCAACGACATGAGTGACAACATCAACCACAACGGTTCTGCTCCCGCTGTACAGTATGTGATTCTGTCCTCCTGGTTTAGTCTGCATCATTACTTTGATCTTTGCAATTGTCGTCATGATCCATTTACTGTTTATTCAGATTACATCGCATAGTAAATTGCTCATATATTCAACAATACAATCCAAAAACCTGATTATAGGCAATTTACTCCGAGTGGTTTTGCTGCGCTTTTGAAGCCGCCTACTTTTAAGGGGTGTAATATAAAAGGTGGCGCACAAGAGCAATATATTGGTTTCAGATAATGTACTGCTATGACGCCACTAAGGGTAAGCCTGAGGGCGATCTTAATCCTACACAACAGGAAGCTTTTGAGAACATGGATACCCTCTTCAAAGCTGCCCTGCCGAGTGTTCTTGACGATTCCATTGTGGATTCATATATGTCGTTTGACAGCGGCAAATACATGTGGGTTGCGCTCGAGGCCACGTTTGGGGCCTCGGGCGCTGGCAACGAGTTGTACGTCATGGAGCAATTCTGTGACTACAAGATGACTGATGAGCGCTCTGTTGTTCAACAGACTCATGAGATACAGTCACTCGCTAAGGAACTTGAGTACTTCAAGTGTGTGTTGCCGGACAAATTTGTTGCTGGGACCATCATTGCCAAGCTTCCACCTTCGTGGAACGATTTTGCTACTTCTCTAAAAAACAAGAGACATGAGTTTTCCGTTTCGGATCTCATTAGCACTCTTCATTTTGAAGAGAAGGCGAGAGCAAAAGACACACGTGATCGGGTCACTGAGGGAGCTTCTAGTGCCCACATGGTACACGAGAAGAACTTCCAGCCCAACCATCCCCAAAACAACAAGAATAAAACTCAGGGGAAAGGCAAGTTTGATGCAAAGAACGAGCCGTCACATTCTACCAACTTCAAGATGAATTCTCATAACGGGAAGGGATACAGACCTCAATTTTTGTAGCACCGCACAAAACTTATATGGCTGCATCTACCTGCTGTCAGCTAACCTCATGGTGCTCTAGGTATTCCCACATTCGTAACTAGGTACAATGACCACCGCAAGATGAAATAAGCTTATTCGTACGTTGACTTGCTGATTGCAGTGCGGAACGATCCTGTCATGTGTGGAGTAGCAAACAAGCAGTGCAGCCGAAGGTGGAAATCAACCAAGGACTTATGAAATTATGTATAATCTTCCTCAGGCAGGTCAGTATCCCCTTCGTCCTGATGATCATGTTTTGTCATGCCGAGCTATTGATATGTGCTACTGTTTTGCAACACCGTTTAAGTATAGCTATTGTTTTCCTATCTTTTCAGATTTAGGACAATGAAGATGATTTCAGGGGAACTGCACAATATGGACTCATGTTGAGTCACCTCTATTGCCTCATGTGTTTGCTGCAAATGTGTCAGCATCAATTGCAAGATGAGGCAGCTAGCTAGCTGTGGAGTTGCCAACATGCTCAAAGTGCTCGCAACATTGAGAAGAAACAAGCATGCCCAGGAAATTAATGCGTGCGTAGGGAGGCCCTTTGCTCAGAGAAGCATAGACTGATTTTCTTTATTTCCACACCTTCTCACAGCTTTGTATTGGTTATAGTATGGTGAATCATTGAGATGCATAAACATGCTGAACTTTTGTTCTTCTGAATGTTAGTATGCATACCGTATCTTCTGAAGCTTAGTTTAATGTAAATGTTGACTAGCCTGTGAACCTTCACAATCTAGTAAGTATATTGTAGGCCTGTTATTTGACACCTCATTTTGCCGTGCTACGCGACCAGTGTGAGTGTCTGCATCCAGTACCGCATCCTCTAATTTGGTGGATGCCAAGTTGGAAAAGGTTACGGATGAGTAGCCATAAGCTGCATGCGTCTTTTTTTTCTTTCGAATGGGCAATAAGCTGGAGAGTGTCTCGGGCTGCCTCTAGCACAAGGCCCTCCAGTACGAAACACGGGCAGCCGACTGGGCCGATACAAAAGCCTATCCATCTTAAAGCCCCTTTGTTTTTGTTTTTTGTGAGGAGTAGCCCATATTTCTTGAAGAGGGGGCGATCCTAGGAAAACCCTCCTTCCTCCTCGCTTCCACTTACGCTTCCGTCTTGCCCCAATTCCCCCCGCTCCCCATCTTCCTCACTCTTCCACAAAAACCCCGCTCACCTTCTTCCTCACTCGTATAGAAAACGCCTGCTCCTCTTCTTCCACTCCTATAGAAAACCCCAGCTCTCCTTCTTCCCCACTCGCAGTGCCACTAGGCTCGTCTCTGGCTACTCTGCTCAAACCCGTGAGCTCGGCGCGACGCCCACAAGGAAAATGGAGTCGGCTGGCCCCTGCGCCAAGAAGATGAGGCTCCCGCCAGCGGCAACGCCGGTTGTAGAACCCGCACCCGGCATCGCGGGGAGTAGCGGCGAGCCCCCCCCACCCGGATCTGAGGGACCGGTAGAATCTCCGGTGGACCGCATCAACGATCTCCCGGACGTCATCCTTGAGGAGATCATCTCGCTTCTCCCCACGAAGGATTGCTGCCGCACACAAGTCCTCTCAACTCGGTGGCACCCTCTATGGCGCACCGCGCCCCTCAATCTTGACTGTCATTAGATATCTGTCCTTCCTGAATTTGATCTCCTCAGAGCCATCGTCTCCTCTCACCAATAGGGCCCCATTCAGCGCCTCTGCATCCCGACACGCTACCTGCTGTCCATACCCGGCACGGTGGACGCTTGGCTGACATCCCCTAAATCCGGCAAACTCTAGCAGTTTGAGTGCTACCATTACCACGAAAGTTTCATACCACGAACACACCAAGAATTCATGCCCACACCACCGTTGTCCATCTCGCGGTTTTCCTCCTCTCTCCACACCGCCACCTTCGCCCGGTGCCATCTACCAGACGATCTGGTACAAATGCTTCGACTCCCACTACTAAAAAAACTTTCGCTTGTGGTGGTTTATCTGTCGGAGGCCTCACTGCACAGCATCATCCACTCCAGTTGCCCTGCCCTAGAGCGCTCGCTGATTGTTTAGGGAATATAAATCCCTATCTGTTGTCTCCAAATAAAGTCGCCTCACCTTAAAAGCATTGAAATTTGTTTTGAAGGACAACAGCTCATCATCGAAGATGCCCCTTCACTTCAAAGGTTGCTCCTTGATCATTGTTATAAACCTTCACAAATAACTATCATCTCTGCGCCCAAACTAGAGACCTTGGATCTAATTGGTGGTCTAACTAGTGATCCATTTGATGATCACAACAAGTTGGTGTTTGGCTCCTCACTTTTTCAGGTACCGCATGTTATAATCTACACATTTGTAATCATAAGCTGCATTTTTCATTTATGCGCATAAGTTTTATATCATCTTGGAGTACACTTTGGGTACTAATATTATGTTATATGCTCAATGAAGAGTTCGTCCATGGATAGCCTATAAATGCTGCTGGATTCTGTCAAGATCTTATATATCGGAATGTATAGTTATGATCTGAACATAATTATTGGCTTGCTGCGATGCTTTCAGTCTATGGAGAATTTATATATAAAGGTGATGATTTCATGCAGATTGAAAGACCGTATATGTTGTACTAGAATTAACCGTTCAGCTGTTGCTCTTTCGACATACTCTTTTTTCAGACCTTCACTGTTTTCAAATCATCATGTCTACTTAGGTACTGCAACCACATGGAGAAAAGCGTATAATCAATCGGTGGCGTAATAAGCACCAGGATTTTCTCAGTTCTCATGACATTTGTTTGAGGACAATGACGATGGAAGGATATGCATCCAACCAGGCAAATAGAAGCTTTGTCACATTCTTCCTGTTGAATGTGAGGTAACTATTGTCCATCAGGCTTATGTTTTACCGCAAGAGATTTCTCACGGACGGACACGTTGAACAGCAAAAAAAGAACTTTCAGGTGGACAAATGGGCTTCTAAACATGCTCGGCTTCTATTTACAACAAGTTGTAGTCATCGTGCAATTATTTTTTTGGCACAGGATGTTGATTTTATGGATCAGACCGATCCATTTGTTTGTGACTGCAAAAAAGAGTGGTTGGGTTAGATGTTACTACCATGTTCAATCTGGGTTTTGTCTAAAAATTTGATGAACAATTAATCCTTGGGCTTTTTGTACCATTTGTAAGCTTGAGTTGCATGTTTGCCCTGGTACTCCCCTCAACCTGCCACTACACTGCCGCATCTTCCACAGCTGCTGTCCATTCCCGTCTGAGGCCTCACCGTCGTTCTTCGCCTTGGTTCGCTCGTTGTGCCCGCCGCCGTCTGGCGTTGTCAACATGGTCAACAACCAAGAGGAATCAGGAGATGACTGTACATGGAGAGGCTGACAGTAGTGACCCACCAGGGTCATTGCATTATGCAAGCAAGTGCCTCATTATTACAAGCCAAAAAAATACTTCCTCCTAATTGTTTGAACACTAGGTCCCACGCCATTGTCAATGTAGTCAATAAACGAGAAAATTACACAACGAGCGGATAACACCAGGGACCCAGCAGCTCGCCCAGTTGTTTTTTAGTTTCAGAGATGGAGCTCAACTGCGCGCTGTGTGGGGGCTGTGGCCCGTCTAGCCCACGCTTACGCTTTTATTTAAGCACATGACGAGCCCAGTTGATATCTTTTTTCTTTCTGAAAATGGCTAGCCCAGTTCTTTTTTTTTGCAGAATACCAAAACTCAGGCCTACTTGCTTTTGTCAGCCCTGCTGGGCAGCAAATCTTTCTAGACGAGGAGGGAGGGATGTAAGTAGTAAGAAATGGGCTTCCCCAGAAAATGGGCTATAAGTTGTAAGAAATGGGCTGTAAATTTCTAAACCAAAGCCAACCGGCAATTACATTAAAATATCATTTTTCTGGATTTCTCTACTCTATACTCTTATAAAAACCAAAGCCAACTGGCAATTACATTAAAATATCGGCTTTTCTCCCACAAGATAAACTACTCATACAAATGCATCTTCATGTTCCGTGCAACACACGGGCATCTTGCTAGTTAAAATTTTAAATTTCATTCATTTTTTTGCGGAGAATTGTTTTTTGAATTTTATTTTGATATAATTTTTTAAAAATTAGTTTTAACGCGACTCGAAATTTCATGATTAAAAGAGTTCGGACCCCACTGGAATATGCAAAATTTCGTTGAATTTTTTAGCAGTGCCGAGAATATATGGTCTGTAATGCTAATAAAAAGAATATGGTCTTCAAATATCCTTAAGAATTAGAAAATGGGCTGTATATTATTGGAAATAATGGCTAATGGGCTGTATGTTGTTTTCCACAGATTTGGAGGCTGACTTCTGGGCCTACTAGGTTGACGATGACGCTGTCCTAAATTTTATTTGACGCGTACGCAAGGCTTTGTCAACTTAGTCAACACAGAGCAGTGACTGTTGGATGTCCATCCAACGGCCGCTGTGCTTCTTCAATCTCTGATCTTCCTGCTCCAGCCTCCCAAACCAGTGCCGGCGGGACTGCCTGCTCCCTCGTCCCGTGGCTGGCTGTGCTGCTGCCAGGCCATCCCTCTACCCACCCGCACATCCTGTTATTTTTCGGCGACGTCAGCCTCACCCCGCAGCCGACCAGTCAGCGCTCGGACACCCCTCAGCGTGGGCATCCATTGCGGTGGCTTCGCCGGCTCCGGGTCTTTACCTTCCTGGGCCTCAGCCTCGTCCACCGCGTTTGTGCTCTCGGCGCGGCGAGGTCAACATGGTCAACAAACAACAGCCATCGGAAGAGGCTGACAGTAGGGGTCCACACAAGGAAATGCCTCCTTATTACGCGCAAAATAATGATTCCTCCACCTGACAGCTGGGACACACCGGAAGGTCCTCAATCTTTCTTGAAAAAAACGTTCCCCCCGCTGTCAGCTCAGACCCACCAGCTATATCTTCGCACACAAGGAAGTGCCTCCTTATTACGCACAAAAAAATGAATACTCCCCCTGCTAGCTAGGACCCACCATTGTGGGAGGCTGACTTGTGGGCCTACTAAGATGACGGGGACGGAGGGCTTTGTCAACTTAGTCAATATGAACGATTCTAGCTCCAGTGACCGTACGATGTCCATCCAACGGTCGTAGTGCTTCTTAAACCTCTGGTCTTCTTGCTCCAGCCGCCCAAACAAGCGTCGGCCGTGCCGCCTGCTCCTGACTCCCGTGTCCGGCTGTGCTGCCACCGCTGGCCATGCCATCCCTCTATACTATCCCACACCTCCTGTTATTCTCCGGCGATGGCAGCCTCACACCGCAGCCGAAGGAGTCAACCCACGTGCTCCCCTCTGCATGGGCATCCACTGCCGCGTCTTCCCCGGCTCCGCGTCGTCCCCTTCCTAGGCCTCGGCGTCGTCCACCGCCCTGTTGCTCTCGATGCAGTGTGGTCAACGTGGTCAACAAACGACTTCGATCGGAAGAGTACTGTACGTGGAGAGGCTGACAGCTGGGTCCACGGCCGCAGCAAGGAAGTGCCTCCTTATTACGCGCAAAATAATGATTCCTCCACCTGACAACAGGGACCCATCGGGACGGGCCACCGTATTTCACAAAAAAAATGTCCCCCCTGACTGCTGGTACCCACTAGCTACATCTTCACACGCAAGGAAGTGTCTGACAGTCGGGACCCACCTGGTCGAAGCATACGTAGCGTTGTCATTCTGGTCGCGAACGTGTACGTACATACGATCGGTCTGTCTGCAGGGTGTAGCGATGGACCGTGGCCGTGTAAGGAAGGGCACGTGTCATAGTAGAGGCGCGCACGTAGCATGTACATGTACGTACAACGGCCAGGGTGCAAGAAAGTAAATACGGCCACGTACGTACATACGGGCGGGGTCTCGAACGCCTACTCGCACATATGTACGGCCAGGGCTCGTGTACATGGCTGGGTCAGAACGGAGAAACTTCGTCGTCGTCGTGTTCATGGGGAGGCAACAGAATGCGTCGTGTTCATCGGGAGGCAACAGAACGCTTGCTGTTCATCAGGAGCCAACCGGCTAGGACGGAACAGCCGATGGAAATGAGGCCTGGTGTACCGCAGAACAGAGGAAACGGCCCTGTGTTTGACCTGCCACGGTCGAAATGGGATCTTGTTCATCGGGAGGGGTCTGGCGTACCGGAAAATGGAGGAAACGGACCTTCTACGGTCGAAACAGGGTCCTGTTAATCGGGAGGGGTGTGGCGTACTGCAAAACGGAGGAAACGGACTTGTGTTGGAGCGCTATGGTCGAAACGGGGGTCCTGTTCATCGGGAGGGGTGTGGCGTACCGCAAAATGGGACTCCACGGATACTGTTCATCTCCACCGTCGACTGCCTCCACGGGCTACTGTTCATCCATCGTCGACTGCCTCCATGGGCTCCTGTTCATCCACCGTCGACCTCCTCCAGCCTCCACCTGCGACTGTTCATCCACGGGCTCCTGTTCATCCAGCCTCCACCGGCTACTGTTCAACCAGCCCTCTCCACGGGGTCCTGTTCAACCACCCCTCCACGGGCTACTATTCATGCAGCCCTCCACCGGCTACTATTCAACCAGCCCTCCACTGGCTATTATTCATCCAGTCTCCACGGGGTCCTGTTCATCCAGCCCTCCACGGGGTCCTGTTCATCCACCGGCTCGATCGATCGGGGTTCTGTTCATCCAGCGGCAACGGCCTCTACTACCACGGGGTCCTGTTCATCGAACCCCCCACCGGGTTCATCCAAACCCCCCAACAACTCTAACTGTTCATCAAGGGAAGGAGGCAGCAGTGTTCGACCGGCTTCAGTTAGCAGCAGTAGTGAAGGAATCGCTCGATTGGGTTCAGTTAACAGCCATCGATCAATCGCTCGGGTTCAATAACGTGTAGCCTGCAGTGCAATCACTCGGGTTCAGTAGGCGAACGCCTCGCTCGGGTTCAGTTAGAGCCTAATGCCTCGCACCCACGCACCTACGTGTACGAGAGAAACGCGCATCGCTCGGCCCCTGACCACCCACCGTAACCGGGAACTCCCCGATATTTTCCTCGCCCTCGCTTCTACCACGGTTTTCAACGTCATGCACGACCCAAAGAATGCCATGCAGCTGCATCTCCGGCCCGCCCAGGACGAAAAGCCCATTTTCTGTCATGATTTTTTGTCATAGAAGTAGGATCCCACCACATCTATGATGATACCAGGTTTTGTCACAATTATCGTCATAGAAGTGTCATAAGCATGACAGAAATTTTTTTAGTTCGGCCCAAAATTTCACGGATGTGTCTTTTTTTGTAGTGAGATATTCCAAGAGCTGAAAATGGTTTTCCAAGCTCATGCCCGGGTCGAGAGATATGAAGTTTTCGACAAGTTCTACAGTTGTAAGATGGAGGAAAATAGTTCTCTCAGCGAGCATATACTCAAAATGTCTGGGTTGCACAATCACTTGTCTCAGCTGGGAGTTAATCTTCCAGATGACTCGGTCATTGAAAGAATCCTCTAGTCGCTTCCACCTAGCTACAAGAGCTTTGTGATGAACTACAATATGCAAGGGGTGGATAAGTCCATTCCTGAGTTATATTCGATGCTGAAATCAGCGGAGGTGGAGATGAAAAAGGAACATCAAGTGTTGATGGTGAATAAGACCACTAGTTTCAAGAAAGGCAGGGGTAAGAAGAACTTCAAGAAGGACGGCAAGTGAGTTGCCGCGCCCGGTAAGTCATCTGCCGGGAAGAAGCCAAAGAATGGACCAAGCCTGAGACCGAGTGCTTTTATTGCAAGGGAAATGGTCACTGGAAGCGGAACTGCCCCAAGTACTTAGCGGATAAGAAGGCCGGCAACGCCAAAGGTATATTTGATATACATGTTATTGATGTATACCTTACCAACGCTCGTAGTTTCTCCTGGGTATTTAATACCAGTGCGGTTGCTCATATTTGTAACTCAAAACAGGAGCTGCGGAATAAGTGGAGACTGGCTAAGGACGAGGTGACGATCCGCGTCGGGAATGGTTCCAAGGTTGATATGATCGCTGTCGGCACGCTACCTCTACATCTACCCTCGGGATTAGTTTTAAACCTTAATAATTGTTATTTAGTACCAGCTTTGAGCATGAACATTGTATCAGGATCTCGTTTGATGCGAGATGGATACTCATTTAAATCAGAGAATAATGATTGTTCTATTTATATGAGAGATATGTTTTATGGTCATGCCCTGCTGGTCAATGGTTTAAGTTTATTGAATCTCGAACGTGATGTTACACATTTTCATAGTGTGAACGCCAAAGGATGTAAGGTTGATAATGATAGTCATACTTGTGGCACTGCCACCTTGGTCATATTGGTGTCAAACGCATGAAGAAACTCCATGCAGATGGACTTTTGGAGTCTCTTGATTATGAATCTTTTGACACGTGCGAACCATGCCTCATGGGCAAAATGACCAAGACTCTGTTCTCTGGAACAATGGAGCGAGCAACCAACTTCTTGGAAATAATACATACTGATGTGTGCAGTCCAATGAGCGTTGAGGCTCGCGGTGGCTATCGTTATGTTCTCACCCTCACTGATGACTTAAGTAGATATGGGTATGTCTACCTAATGAAACACAAGTCCGAGACCTTTGAAAAGTTCAAGGAATTTCAGAATGAGGTAGAGAATCAACGTGACAGGAAAATAAAGTTCTTATGATCAGATCATGGAGGAGAATATTTGAGTCACGAGTTTTGCACGCACTTAAGGAAATGTGGAATTGTTTCACAACTCACGCCCCGTGGAACACCTCAGCGAAATGGTGTGTCCGAACATCGTAATCGCACTCTATTGGATATGGTGCGATCTATGATGTCTCTTACCGATCTACCGCTATCATTTTGGGGTTATGCTTTAGAGACTGCCGCATTCACTTTAAATAGGGCACCGTCTAAATCCGTTGAGATGACACCGTATGAATTATGGTTTGGGAAGAAACCTAAGCTGTCGTTTCTGAAAGTTTGGGGATGCGATGCTTATGTCAAGAAACTTCAACCTGAAAAGCTCGAACCCAAATCAGAAAAATGCGTCTTCATAGTATACCCCAAGGAAACTATTGGGTATACCTTCTACCTCAGATCCGAAGGCAAGATCTTTGTTGCCAAGAATGGATCCTTTCTGGAGAAAGAGTTTCTCTCGAAAGAAGTAAGTGGGAGGAAAGTAGAACTTGATGAGGTACCCCCTCTTGAACCGGAGAGTAGCGCAGCACAAGAAAATGTTTCTGTGGTGCCTACACTGACTAAAGAGGACGTTAATGATGATGATCATGAAACTTCGGATCAATTTGCTACTGAACTTCGTAGGTCAACAAGGACACATTCCTCACTAGAGTGGTACGGCAACCCTATCCTAGAAATCATGTTGTTAGACAACGGTGAATCTTTGACCTATGAGGAAGTGATGGCGGGCCTGGATTCCAACAAATGGCTTGAAGCCATGAAATCCGAGATAGGATCCATGTATGAGAACAAAGTATGGACTTCGGTGGACTTGCCTGATGATCGGCGAGCCATAGAGAATAAGTGGATCTTTAAGAAGAAGACTGACACGGATGGTAATGTGACCGTCTATATGGCTCGGCTTGTCGCTAAGGGTTATCGACAAGTTCAAGGAGTTGACTACGATCAGACCTTCGCACCCGTAGCGAAGCTGAAGTCCGTCCGAATCATGTTAGCAATTGCTGCATTCTATGAGTATGAAATTTGGCAAATAGACGTCAAAACGACATTCCTTAATGGTTTCCTTAAGGAAGAATTGTATATGATGAAGCCGGAAGGTTTTGTCGATCCTAAAAATGCTGATAAGGTATGCAAGCTCTAGTGCTCCATCTATGGGCTGGTGCAAGCATCTCAAAGTTGGAACATTCGCTTTGATGAAATGATCAAAGCGTTTGGGTTTATACAGATTTATGGAGAAGCCTGTATTTACAAGAAAGTGAGTGGGAGCTCTGTAGTTTTTCTCATATTATATGTGGATGACATACTATTGATGGGAAATGATATAGAACTTTTGGAAAGCATAAAAGCCTACTTGAATAAGTGTTTTCCAATGAAGGACCTTGGAGAAGCTGCTTACATATTAGGCATCAAGATCTATAGAGATAGATCGAGATGCCTCATGGGTCTTTTACGCAGCACATACCTTGACAAGATATTGAAGGAGTTCAATATGGATCAGTCCAAGAAGGGGTACTTGCCTGTATTGCAAGGTGTGAGATTGAGCGCAGCTCAATGCCCGACCTCGGCAGAAGATAGAGAAAATATGAGTGTCATCCCCTATGCCTCAGCCATAGGCTCTATTATGTATGCCATGTTGTGTACCATACCTGATGTGAACCTTGCCATAAGTTTGGTAGGGAGGTACCAAAGTGATCCCGGAATGGAACACTGGACAGCCGTCAAGAATATCCTGAAGTACCTGAAAAGGACTAAGGATATGTTTCTCGTTTATGGAAGTGTCGAAGAGCTCGTCGTAAAGGGTTACGTCGATGCTAGCTTCGACACAGATCCGGATGACTCCAAGTCACAAACCGGATACGTGTATATTTTGAATGGTGGGGCAGTTAGCTGGTGCAGTTGCAAGCAAAGCATCGTGGCAGCATCTACATGTGATATTTGTAAAGTACATACGGATCTGAATGTCGCAGATCCATTGACTAAACCTCTTCCACGAGCAAAACATGATCAGCACCAGAACTCTATGGGTGTTCGATTCATCACAATGTAACTAGATTATTGACTCTAGTGCAAGTGGGAGACTGTTGGAAATATGCCATAGAGGCAATAATAAAATGGTTATTATTATATTTCCTTGTTCATGATAATTGTCTATTATTCATGCTATAATTGTATTATCCGGAAACCGTAATACATGTGTGAATACATAGACCACAAGATGTCCCTAGTGAGCCTCTAGTTGGCTAGCTCGTTGATCAATAGATGGTTATGGTTTCCTGACCATGGACATTGGATGTCATTGATAACGGGATCACATCATTAGGAGAATGATGTGATGGACAAGACCCAATCCTAAGCATAGCACAAGATCGTGTAGTTCGTTTGCTAGAGATTTTCTAATGTCAAGTATCATTTCCTTAGACCATGAGATTGCGCAACTCCCGGATGCCGTAGGAATGCTTTGGGTGTATCAAACGTCACAACGTAACTGGGTGACTATAAAGGAGCACTACAGGTATCTCCGAAAGTGTCTGTTGGGTTGGCACGAATCGAGACTGGGATTTGTCACTCCGTATGACGGAGAGGTATCTCTGGGCCCACTCGGTAATGCATCATCATAATGAGCTCAATGTGACTAAAGGAGTTAGTCACGGGATCATGTGTTATGAAACGAGTAAAGAGACTTGCCGGTAACGAGATTGAACAAGGTATGGGGATACCGACGATCGAGTCTCGGGCAAGTAACATACTGATGGACAAAGGGAATTGTATACGCGATTGACTGAATCACCGACATCGTGGTTCATCCGATGAGATCATCGTGGTACATGTGGGAGCCAATATGGGTATCCAGATCCCGCTATTGGTTATTGGCCGGAGAGGTGTCTCGGTCATGTCTGCATGGTTCCCGAACCCGTAGGGTCTACACACTTAAGGTTCGGTGATGCTGGAGTTGTAATGGGAATTGTATGTGGTTACTGAAAGTTGTTCGGAGTCTCGGATGAGATCCCGGATGTCACGAGGAGTTCCGGAATGGTCCGGAGGTAAAGATTTATATATGGGAAGTCCTATTTTGGCCACCGGAAAATGTTCGGGATTTTTCGGTATTGTACCAGGAAGGTTCTAGAAGGTTTCGGAGTGGGGCCCACCTGCATGGGGGGACCCACATGAACGTGGGTAGTGGGGGCAAGGCCCCACACCCCTGGTCAAGGCGCACCAAGACCCCCCCTTAGAAGGAATAAGATCATATCCCGAAGGGATAAGATCAAGATCCCTAAAAAGGGGGATAACAATCGGTGGGGAAGGGAAATGATGGGATTTCTTTCCTGCCACCTATGCCAACGCCCCAATGGACTTGGAGGGCAAGAAACCAGCCCCATCCACCCCTATATATAGTAGGGAGGTGCATGGGAGCTGCACCCCTTGCCCCTGGCGCAGCCCTCCCTCCTCCTACACCTCCTCCTCCTCCTCCTCCTCCGTAGTGCTAGGCGAAGTTCTGCCGAAGAACCACGAGCTCCACCACCATGCCATCGTGCTGCCGGAGTTATCCCTCAACTTCTCCTCTCCCCTTGCTGGATCAAGAAGGAGGAGACTTCCCCGGGCTGTACTTGTGTTGAACGCGGAGGCGCCGTCCGTTCGGCACTTGGATCGGATCTTCCGCGATTTGAATCGCCGCGAGTACGACTACATCAACCGCGTTCTTATAATACTTCTGCTTAGCGATCTTCAAGGGTATGAAGATGCACTCCCTCTCTCTTGTTGCTAGTATCTCCTAGGTTGATCTATTTTTGAATTACTACTACGTTCCCCAACAGTAATCTTGTTTTGCAGTGTGTTTGTTGGGATCCGATGAATTGTGGGTTTATGATCAGATTATTCATTGAAAGTAATTGAGTGTTTTTTGAACTTTATTCTGCATGATTTTGTTATAACTTTGTATTGCTCTCCGATGTATCCAATTGGTTTGGCCACCATATCTACCTATATATGCTATTACCATGCCGTCCCAAGTAAATTTGCATGTGCCATCTCTAAATCTTCAAATAAACATCTGCTTTGTGTGCCCGTATCTCTGCAAATCCATGCTTCCCTTTGCGAAGGGCTTATCTTTTACCTTTTCTGTTAATTTTATTTTTGTTGAGTCAATTTATTATTCCAACCTATTCTTTAATTGGCAAGCATCATGTGGTGGGGAAAGATCCAGGCACATATAGCCATTCAAATATATCATGAATTATTACCGTTGACAATTATCTCTACGATAAATTAGTTGGGAGGCGAAACATTAAGCCCCTATCTTTCTCTGTGTTCGATGGATGCTATTTGTTCTAAATATATTCTTTGTGTATTAGCAATCATAGAAGACTATGATAATTGAGTATGTGGAGCTCTTACTTAGACTTTGTTGAAAATAAGATGCATTAAAATTGTTTGGTGACTAAGAACATAGGCTGTTAAGTTTCAAGAGAATTCATTGTTTGGACCATAACATGTGAATTGATTGTTACTTTATCATGAGAAGTTTTATGAGAAATGAGCTACTATTTATGATATATAATGATGCTAGAAAAAGTGATTGATCAAACTTATGCACTGTGCTAGCATTCACGCTTCGTAAATTATTTCTTTTGTCATTTACCTACTCGAGGCCGGGTAGGAATTGAGCTTGGGGATGCTGATACGTCTCCAACGTATCTATAATTTATGAAGTATCTGTACCATGTTTACAATAGTTTTATATGGTTTTGGTGCACTTTTTATATAACTTTTATATGATTTTTATGGACTAACATATTGACCTAGTGCCCCATGACAGTTGCTGTTTTCTTTTTGTTTTTGGTTTTCAAGAAAATCCATATCAAATAAAGTCCAAATGCTGCAGAACTTTTTGATGATTTTTTCTGGAAGGAAAGGGACCCAAGAGGCTTCGGGGGAGTACGAGAAGACCCACAGGGGCCCCACAAGGCACTAGGATGCGCCCACGGGGTGGCTGCACCCTAGTACCTTGTGGCCCCTTGTGGCACCTCTTCGTGTGATTCCAATGCTAAAAATACTTATATATTCGGAAACCCCCAAAAGTTAACCTAAAACTTCGACTCCGCCTTCGCAAGCCTCTGTTCCGAAGAGATCCCATCTGGAGCCCTCTTCCGGCACCTTGCTGAAGGGGGAAATCATCACCGGAGGCCATATTCATCTTCCCGGCGGTCTCCATGACGAGGAGGGAGTAGATCACCCCTGAGGCTGAGGGTATGTACTAGTAGCTATGTGTTCGATCTCTCTCTCTCTCTCGTGTTCTTGATTTGGCGCGATCTTGATGTACCGCGAGCTTTGTTAATATAGTTGGATCATATGGTGTTTCTCCCTCTCTATCTTGTTATGATGAATTGAGTGTTACTCTTTGAGGTTTCATTATGTTGGATTGAATATTGGATTTGAGATCACTTGATGCATGTCTTGCATGTGGATACCCGTGGTGACAATGGGGTATGTTGGAGAACGTAGCAGAAATTCAAAATTTTCCTACGTGTCACCAAGATCAATATAGGAGATGCTAGCAACGAGAGGGGAGGAGTGCATCTACATACCCTTGTAGATCGCGAGCGGAAGCGTTCAAGAGAACGGGGTTGATGGAGTCGTACTCGTCGTGATCCAAATCACCGATAATCCTAGCGCCGAACGGACGGCACCTCCGCGTTCAACACACGTACGGAGCGGGGACGTATCCTCCTTCTTGATCCAGCAAGGGGGGAGGAGAAGTTGATGGAGATCCAGCAGCACGACGGCGTGGTGGTGGAAGTAGCGGGATCCTGGTAGGGCTTCGCCAAGCGCAAGCGGGGAGGAAGAGGTGTCACGGGAGGGAGGGAGGCGCCAGGGCTTGGGGTGCTGCTCCCATGCGCCTCCCCACTATATATAGGGGTGGAGGGGGCTGGTTTCTTGCCCTCCAAGTCCATTGGGGCGTTGGAAAAGGTGGGGGAAAGAAATCCCATCATTTCCCTTCCCCACCGATTGTTATCCCCCCTTTTTAGGGATCTTGATCTTATCCCTTCGGGATATGATCTTATTCCTTCTAAGGTGGGATCTTGGTGCGCCTTGACCAGGGGTGTGGGGCCTTGCCCCCACTACCCACGTTCATGTGGGTCCCCCCATGCAGGTGGGCCCCACTTCGGAACCTTCTAGAACCTTCCCGGTACAATATCGAAAAATCCCAAACATTTTCCGGTGGCCAAAATAGGACTTCCCATATATAAATCTTTACCTCCGGACCATTCCGGAACTCCTCGTGACATCCGGGATCTCATCCGGGACTCCGAACAACTTTCGGTTAACCGCATACTAATATCTCTACAACTCTAGCGTCACCGAACCTTAAGTGTGTAGACCCTACGGGTTCGGGAGACATGCAGACATGACCGAGATGACTCTCCGGTCAATAACCAACAGCGGGATCTGGATACCCATGTTGGCTCCCACATGTTCCACGATGATCTCATCGGATGAACCACGATGTCGAGGATTCAATCAATCCCGTATACAATTCCCTTTGTCAATTGGTACGTTACTTACCCGAGATTCGATCGTCGGTATCCCAATACCTTGTTCAATCTCGTTACCGGCAAGTCACTTTACTCGTACCGTAATGCATGATCCAGTGGCTAACTCCTTAGTCACATTGAGCTCATTATGATGATGCATTACCGAGTGGGCCCAGAGATACCTCTCCGTCATACGGAGTGACAAATCCCAGTCTCGATTCGTGCCAACCCAACAGACACTTTCGGAGATACCTGTAGTGCACCTTTATAGCCACCAGTTACGTTGTGACGTTTGGTACACCCAAAGCATTCCTACGGTATCCGGGAGTTGCACAATCTCATGGTCTAAGGAAATGATACTTGACATTAGAAAAGCTCTAGCAAACGAACTACACAATCTTGTGCTATGCTTAGGATTGGGTCTTGTCCATCACATCATTCTCCTAATGATGTGATCCCGTTATCAATGACATCCAATGTCCATGGTCAGGAAACCATAACCATCTATTGATCAACGAGCTAGTCAACTAGAGGCTTACTAGGGACATGTTGTGGTCTATGTATTCACACATGTATTACGGTTTCTAGTTAATAAAATTATAGCATGAACAATAGACAATTATCACGAACAAGGAAATATAATAATAACCATTTTATTATTGCCTCTAGGGCATATTTCCAACAGTCTCCCACTTGCACTAGAGTCAATAATCTAGTTCACATCACCATGTGATTAACACTCAAAGTTCACATCGCCATGTGACTAATACCCAAGAGTTTACTAGAGTCAATAATCTCGTTCACATCACCATGTGATTAACACTCAATGAGTTCTAGAGTTTGATCATGTTATGCTTACGAGAGAGGTTTTAGTCAACGGGTC
Organism: Triticum aestivum; assembly: GCF_018294505.1. Taxonomy (NCBI): domain Eukaryota; kingdom Viridiplantae; phylum Streptophyta; class Magnoliopsida; order Poales; family Poaceae; genus Triticum; species Triticum aestivum. The sequence goes on along the minus strand of NC_057811.1, from coordinate 422,837,840 downwards.
TGCAACATTCAGATCCGTGTGTGCTTTACAAATCTCTATGTCATCTTGTAGATGTAGCTACCACGCGCCACTTGGAACTATTCCAAATAACTGCTCTACTATACGAATCCGGTTCACTACTCAGAGTCATCCGGATTAGTGTCAAAGTTTGCATCGACGTAACCCTTTACGACGAACCCCCTTTCCACCTCCATAATCGAGAAAATTCCTTAGTTCACTAGATACTAAGGATAAGTTCGACCGTTGTCATGTGATCCCTTCCTGGATCACTATTGTACCCCTTGACTAACTCATGGCAAGGCACACTTCAGGTGCGGTACACAGCATAGCATATTGTAGAGCCTACGTCTAAAGCATAGGGGACGACCTTCGTCCTTTCTCTTTCTTCTGCCGTGGTCAGGTCTTGAGTCTTACTCAATACTCACACCTTGTAACACAGCCAAGAACTCCTTCAAAATCTTGTCACGGTATGTATTCATTTGAAAGTACTATTAAGCGTTTTTTATCTATCCTTATAGATCTTGATGCTCAATGTTCAAGTAGCTTAATCCAGGTTTTCCATTAAAAACACTTTTCAAATAACCCTGGATGCTTTCCAGAAATTCTACATCATTTCTGATCAACAATATGTTAACAACATATACTCATCAAAAATTCTATAGTGCTCCCACTCACTTCTTTGGAAATACAAGTTTCTCATGAACTTTGTATAAACCCAAAATCTTTGATCATCTCATCAAAGCGTTCATTCCAACTCCGAGATGCTTACTCCAATCCTTAGAAGGATTGCTGGAGCTTTGCATACTTGTTAGCATCTTTGAGGATTGACAAAACCTTTTGGTTGTATCACATACAACCTTTCCTCAAGAAAATCGTCGAGGAAACAATGTTTTGACATCCTATCTGCAAGATTTCATAAATAATGCAGTAACTGCTAATATAATTCTAACAGACTCTTAGCATCGCTACGAGTGAGAAAGTCTCATCGCAGTCAACTCCTTGAACTTGCCGAAAAACATCTTAATGACAAGTCGAGCTTTCTTAATGGTGACACTTACCATCATTGTATGTCTTCCCTTTAAAATCCATCTGTACCCAACAGCCTTACGACCATCAAGTAGTTCTTTCAAAGTCTATACTTTGTTTTCATACATGGATCCTCTCGGATTTTATGGCCTCGAGCCATTCGTCGGAATCCGGGCCCACCATCGCTTCTCCATAGCTCGTAGGTTCATTGTTGTCTTGCAACATGACTTCCAAGACAGGATTACGTACCACTGTGAAGTAGTACGCATCCTTGTCGTCCTATGAGGTTTGGTAGTGACTTGATCTGAAGTTTCATGATCACTATCATAAGCTTCCACTTCAATTGGTGTAGGTGCCACAGGAACAACTTCATGTGCCCTGCTACACATTAGTTGAAGTGACGGTTCAATGACCTCATCAAGTCTCCACCATCCTCCCACTCAATTCTTTCGAGAGAAACTTTTCCTCGAGAAAGGACCCGTTTCTAGAAACAATCACTTTTGCTTCCAGATCTGAAATAGGAGGTATACCCAACTGTTTTGGGTATTCTATGAAGATGCATTTATCCGCTTTGGGTTCGAGCTTATCAGCCTGAAACTTTTTCACATAAGCGTCGCAGCCCCAAACTTTTAAGAGACGACAGCTTAGGTTTCTCTAAACCATAGTTCATACGGTGTCGTCTCAACGGAATTGCGTGGTGCCCTATTTAAAGTGAATGTGGTTGTCTCTAATGCCTAACCCATAAACGATAGTTGTAATTCGATAAGAGACATCATGGTATGCACCATATCCAATAGGGTGCAGTTATGATGTTCGGACACACCATCACAATATGGTGTTCCAGGTGGTATTAGTCATGAAACAATTTCCACAATTTCTTAATTGTGTGCCAAACTCGTAACTCAGATATTCATCTCTATGATCATATCACAGACATTTTATCCTCTTGTCACGACGATCTTCAACTTCACTCTGAAATTACTTGAACCTTTCAATAATTCAGACTTGTGTTTCATCAAGTAAATATTCTCAGCATCTACTCAAATCATCTGTGAAGTAAGAACATAACGATATCCACTGCGTGCCTCGGCACTCATTGGACTGCACACATCAAATGTATTACTTCCAACAAGTTGCTCTCTTGTTCCATCTTACTGAAAACGAGGCCTTTCAGTCATCTTGCCCATGTGGTATGATTTGCATGTCTCAAGTGATTCGAAATCAAGTGAGTCCAAATGATCCATCTGTATGGACTTTCTTCATGCATATATACTAATAGACATGGTTCGCATGTCTCAATCTTTTCAAAAACAAGTGAGTCGAAAGATCCATCAACATGGAGCTTCTTCATGCGTTTTATACCAATATGACTCAAGTGGCAGTGCCACAAGTATGTGGTACTATCATTACTATCTTATATCTTTTGGCATGAACATGTGTATCACTACGATCGAGATTCAATAAACCATTCATTTTAGGTGCAAGACCATTGAAGGTATTATTCAAATAGACAGAGTAACCATTATTCTCCTTTAATGAATAACCGTATTGCGATAAACATAATCCAATCATGTCTATGATTAACGCAAACACCAAATAACAATTATTCAGGTTTAACCCCAATCTCGATGGTAGAGGGAGCATGCGATCCTTGATCACATCAACCTTGGAAACACTTCCAACACATATCGTCATCTCACCTTTAGCTAGTCTCCGTTTATTCCGCAGCTTTTATTTCGAGTTACTAACACTTAGCAACCGAACCGGTATCTAATACCCTGGTGCTACTAGGAGTACTAGTAAAGTACACATTAATATAATGTATATCCAATATACTTCTGTCGACCTTGCCAGCCTTCTCATCTACGAAGTATCTAGGGTAGTTCTGCTTCAGTGACCGTTCCCCTCATTTTAGAAGCACTTAGTCTCGGGTTTGGGTTCAACCTTGGGTTTCTTCACTAGAGCACCAACTGATTTGCCGTTTCATGAAGTATCCCTTCTTGCCCTTGCCCTTCTAGAAACTAGTGGTTTTACTAACCATCAACAATTGATGCTCCTTCTTGATTTCTACTTTCGCGGTGTCAAACATCGCGAGTTGCTCAAGGATCATCATGTCTATCCCTGATATGTTATAGTTCATCACGAAGATCTAATAGCTTGGTGGCAGTGACTATGGAGAACCATCACTATCTCATCTGGAAGATTAACTCCCACTCGATTCAAGTGATTGTAGTACTCAGACAATCTGAGCACATGCTCAACGATTGAGCTTTTCTCCCTTAGTTTGCAGGCTTAAGAAACTTGTCAGAGGTCTCATACCTCTTGACGTGGGCACTAGTCTGAAATCCCAATTTTAGTCTTTGGAACATCTCATATGTTCTGCGACGTTTCAAAACCGTCTTTGGTGCCACAATTTTAAACCGTTAGCATCACACACTGAACTATCACGTAGTCATCAAAACGTGTATGTCAGATGTTTCGTAACATCTACAGACGACGCTCGAGGTTCAGCACACCGAGCAGTGCATTAAGGACATAAGCCTTCTGTGCAGCAATGAGGACAATCCTCAGTTTACGGACCCAGTCCGCATAATTGCTACTATCAACTTTCAACTAAATTTTCTCTAGGAACATATCTTAGTAGAACTAAAGCGTAAGCTACAACATTATTTGCAAAGACCTTTTGACTATGTTCATGATAATTAAGTTCATCTGATTATTTAATGAACTCCCACTTAGATAGACATCCCTCTAGTCATCTAAGTGATACATGATCCGAATCGACTAGGCCGTGTCCGATCATCACGTGAGACAGACTAGTCATCATCGGTGAACATCTCCATGTTGATCGTATCTACTATATGACTCATGTTCGACCTTTCGGTCTCTTGTGTTCCGAGGCCATGTTTGTACATGCTAGGCTCATCAAGTCAACCTAAGTGTTTTGCTTGTGTTCCGAGGCCATGTCTGTACATGCTAGGCTCGTCAACACCCGTTGTATGCGAACGTTAGAATCTATCACACCCGATCATCACGTGGTGCTTCGAAACAACGAACCTTCGCAACGGTGCACAGTTAGGGGGAACACATCTCTTGAAATTTTAGTGAGGGATCATCTTATTTATGCTACCGTCGTTCTAAGCAAATAAGATTTAAACATGACAAACATCACATGCAAATCATAAAGTGACATGATATGGCCAATATCATCTTGCGCCTTTTGATCTCCATCTTCGAGGCGCGGCATGATCACCTTCGTCACCGGCATGACACCATGATCTCCATCATCGTGTCTTCATGAAGTTGTCTCGCCAACTATTACTTCTACTACTATGGCTAACGGTTAGCAATAAAGTAAAGTAATTACATGGCATTTTTCATTGACATGCAGGTCATACAATAAATTAAGACAACTCCTATGGCTCCTGCCGGTTGTCATACTCATCGACATGCAAGTCATGATTCCTATTACAAGAACATGATCAATCTCATACATCACATATATCATTCATCACATCCTTTTGGCCATATCACATCACATAGCATACCCTACAAAAACAAGTTAGACGTCCTCTAATTGTTGTTGCATGTTTTACGTGGCTGCTATGGGTTTCTAGCAAGAACGTTTCTTACCTACGCAAAAGCCACAACGGTGATATGCCAATTGCTATTTACCCTTCATAAGGACCCTTTTCATCGAATCCGATCCGACTAAAGTGGGAGAGACAGACACCCGCTAGCCACCTTATGCATCATGCGCATGTCAGTCGGTGGAACCTGTCTCACGTAAGAGTACGTGTAAGGTCGGTCCGGGCCGCTTCATCCCACAATGCCACCGAATCAAGATAAGACTAGTAACGGTAAGAAAATTGAACAAATCATCGCCCACAACTACTTTGTGTTCTACTCGTGCATAGAATCTACGCATAAACCTGGCTCTGATACCACTGTTGGAGAACATAGCAGAAATTCAAAATTTTCCTACGTGTCACCAAGATCAATCTAGGAGATGCTAGCAACGAGAGGGGGGAGTGCATCTACATACCCTTGTAGATCGCGAGCGGAAGCGTTCAAGAGAACGGGGTTGATGGAGTCGTACTCGTCGTGATCCAAATCACCGATGATCCTAGCGCCGAACGGACGGCACCTCCGCGTTCAACACACGTACGGAGCGGGGACGTCTCCTCCTTCTTGTTCTGGCAAGGGGGAGGAGAAGTTGATGGAGATCCAGCAGCACGACGGCGTGGTGGTGGAAGTAGCGAGATCCCGGTAGGGCTTCGCCAAGCGCAAGCGGGGAGGAAGAGGTGTCACGGGAGGGAGGGAGGCGCCAGGGCTTGGGGTGCTGCTCCCATGCACCTCCCCACTATATATAGGGGTGGAGGGGGCTGGTTTCTTGCCCGCCAAGTCCATTGGGGCATTGGAAAAGGTGGGGGAATGAAATCCCATCATTTCCCTTCCCCACCGATTGTTATCCCCCCTTTTTAGGGATCTTGATCTTATCCCTTCGGGGTATGATCTTATTCCTTCTAAGGTGGGATCTTGGTGCGCCTTGACCAGGGGTGTGGGGCCTTGCCCCCACTACCCACGTTCATATGGGTCCCCCCATGCAGGTGGGCCCCACTTCGGAACCTTCTAGAACCTTCCCGGTACAATACCGAAAAATCCCGAACATTTTCCGGTGGCCAAAATAGGACTTCCCATATATAAATCTTTACCTCCGGACCATTCCGGAACTCCTCGTGACGTCCGGGATCTCATCCGGGACTCCGAACAACTTTCGGTTAACCGCATACTAATATCTCTACAACTCTAGCGTCACCGAACCTTAAGTGTGTAGACCTTACGGGTTCGGGAGACATGCAGACATGACCGAGACGACTCTCCGGTCAATAACCAACAGCGGGATCTGGATACCCATGTTGGCTCCCACATGTTCCACGATGATCTCATCGGATGAACCACGATGTCGAGGATTCAATCAATCCCGTATACAATTCCCTTTGTCAATCGGTACGTTACTTGCCTGAGATTCGATCGTCGGTATCCCAATACCTTGTTCAATCTCGTTACCGGCAAGTCACTTTACTCGTACCATAATGCATGATCCCGTGGCTAACTCCTTAGTCACATTGAGCTCATTATGATGATGCATTACCGAGTGGGCCCAGAGATACCTCTCCGTCATACGGAGTGACAAATCCCAGTCTCGATTCGTGCCAACCCAACAGACACTTTCGGAGATACCTGTAGTGCACCTTTATAGCCACCCAGTTACGTTGTGACGTTTGGTACACCCAAAGCATTCCTACGGTATCTGGGAGTTGCACAATCTCATGGTCTAAGGAAATGATACTTGACATTAGAAAATCTCTAGCAAACGAACTACACGATCTTGTGCTATGCTTAGGATTGGGTCTTGTCCATCACATCATTCTCCTAATGATGTGATCCCGTTATCAATGACATCCAATGTCCATGGTCAGGAAACCATAACCATCTATTGATCAACGAGCTAGTCAACTAGAGGCTTACTAGGGACATGTTGTGGTCTATGTATTCACACATGTATTACGGTTTCCAGTTAATACAATTATAGCATGAACAATAGACAATTATCATGAACAAGGAAATATAATAATAACCATTTTATTATTGCCTCTAGGGCATATTTCCAACAGGGTATTCTATTGAGTTACTTGATGTATGTTTGGTATTCAACTTGTGGATTTTCATGGTGACACTGGGGTAATCTATGCATAGGGGTTGATACACGTTTTCTTCCTACGTTCTCCGATAGAAACTTTGGAGTGATTCTTTGTTGCACGTTGAGGGATTGTTATATGATTCAATTATGCTAGCACTGTTGAGAGATTACACTAGTGATAGTATGAACCCTAGACCTTGTTTTCAAGCATTCAATACCTCTTGTGCTCCATTTTATCACTTGCTACCTTGCTGTTTTTATATTTTCAGATTACAAAAACCTATATCTACTAGCCATACTACACTTGTATCACCATCTCTTCGCCGAACTAGTGCACCTATACAATTTACCGTTGTGTTTGGTGTGTTGGGGACACAAGAGATTTCTTGTATTTGATTGCAGGGTTGTTTGAGAGAGACGATCTTCATCCTATGCCTCCCACAGATCGATAAACCTTAGGTCATTCACTTGAAAGAAATTTGTTGGTGTCCTACAAAACTCTGCGTTTGGAGGCCCAACACGAGTCTACAAGAATAAGTTGTGTAGTAGACATCAAGCTCTTTTCTGGCGCCATTGCCGGGGAGGTGAGTGCTTGAAGGTATATCTTTAGATCTTCCGTTGAATCTTTTAGTTTCTTGTTTTATCACTAGTTTGGTTTATAAAAGAAAACTTAAAAATATGCAATTGAGGTTTCCACAAATGCTTCATTTTATAATGTCTTTCTTGAAAATGTGGATCAAAAAATTGTGCCAAAGTGTTAGAAGAAGAATTCAATAAAATGTTTGGCATAAAACCTTTGAACGATAGGAATGATTGCAATGTTGCTAGTATGAATTCTTCGAATATTCATGATGCTAAGGATATTCAAAGCCATAAGCTTGGGGATGCTATACTTGATGAAGATGATATTTTAGTCCCCCAAGTTTTGATGAGAATATTTATTATGATGAGAACATGCTTCCTATTTATGATGATTACGATAATGAAAGTGGGTTTGGAAGTGTGTCAACTCTAGGTAATAATGATCCCACTATTTTGGAGGGAGTTGAATCATATTGGAATAATGATAATAATGGATTTGGAGAGGTCATGCTTTATTTAGTGATGAATCCACTACTTTGGAAGATGTTTCAATTTACTATGATAAAAAGTTGCTATCTATGATGATTATTATGATGATGACATGTATGCTATAAAGAGTAATGATATCCACAAAACTTGTCATGCTCATGCTCAAATTGATTATGTGAAGCAAGTGTCATATGATAGTTATTTCATTGAATTTGCTCCTACTATTATGAATGAGAAGAAATTTGCTTATGTGGAGTGTAATAAATTTTCTATGCTTATGTATCATGAAAAGAACGATTTTGTGATAGTTATATTGTTCAATTCATTCATGATGCTACTGAAAATTATTATGAGAGAGGAACATTTGCTTTTACATATCTCAATAATATCAAGTTTCTTCTCTATGTGTTGAAAGTTTTGAAGTCATGCTTGTTTTGCCTTCCTATGCTAGTTGATTCTTGTTCCCATAAATTGTTTGCTCACAAAATCCCTATGCATAGGAAGGGTGTTAGGCTTAAATGTGCTTGCCATGTGATTCATGATGCAAACTTGCTTGTTTCAATTATTATTCTTATGTGAGCATCAATAAAATCATCATAGCTAGCTAAAAGACATTAAAGAAAACCGCTTGTTGGGAAACAACCCAATACCTATACCTACTGTTTTTGTGTGTTCACATGATTAATCTACTGTAGTAATCATGTTTTATATCTTTTATTTCAATAAACTGCCAAGAAAAGCCTTTGCGATAGTGTGGATGATAGTTGACTTGATTCTGTGCAAAACACAAACTTTTGGGCCCAGTTCTAGAATTACCATAATTCACTAGGATGTGATAAAATTCTGAAATTTTTACACGTGATTGATACACAAATTTCCTACATTTTCCTAATCTTTCAGAAATTGTGGAGTTACAAAAGTATGGTGTTTCTCCAGATCATTATAGTATGTTCTGTTTTTGGCAGATTCTGTTTTCAATGCATAGTTTGCTTGTTTTATAGATTCTATCATTTATATTGGTCAATATAAATTGTAGAAATGATAGAGTATAGTAGGCATTATGTGAGAACAATTATGAATCTTGTCTTTACAGTACCAAAGCGAATGATTTGCTCTTTACCATACTAATCTATCTCACGAAGTTCTATTAAGTTTTGTGTGATTGAAGTTTTCAAGTTTTGGGCGAGGTATCGATATGAGGATAATAAAGAGTGGCAAGACCATAAGCTTGAGGATGCCCAAGGCACCCCAAGGTAATCTTCAAGTAAGACCCAAGCGTCCAAGCTTGGGGATGCCCCTGAAGGCATCCCCTCTTTCGTCTTCAACATTATCGGTAACCTCACTTGGAGCTATATTTTTATTCGCTACATGATATGAGTTTTGCTTGGACCGTCATTTTCTTTTGTTTTGCTTTGCTTTCTGTTATTTAGAGTCATGTTTTGTATCTTTTATTTCAATAAAAGTGTCAAGAATAGCCTTTACCATGCTCAATTTGCAAGTCTAGATGTTGTTGTTTGAAAACAGAAGTATTTTGTTATGTCTTGAATATTCCTGAATAGTCAGAACATGGTAAAATATTGAAATTTTTACACAGTAAGCTATAATTTTTTCTACATTGTGGTAATTTTTCAAAATTATTGGAGTTAAAGAAGTATTATTGTTTTTATGTCAATATTAAACTTCTGTTTTGAAACTTATGGATCTTAATATTCATGCCGCATAAAGAAAGATTACATGATAAACATGTTAGGTAGCATTCCACATCAAAAATTATGTTTTTATCATTTACCTACTCGAGGACGAGCAGGAATTAAGCTTGGGGATGCTTGATACGTCTCCAACGCATCTATAATTTTTTATTGTTCCATGCTATTATATTATCCATCTTGGGCTTTTATATGCATTATTATGCTATTTTATATCATTTTTGGGACTAACCTATTAACCTAGTGCCCAGTGCCAGTTGCTGTTTTTTCCATGTTTTTGTCTTCTACAGAAAATAAATACCAAACGGAGTCCAAATGGAACGAAACTTTTTGACGATTTTTCTTGGACCAGAGCTTTGGGAGGAGGCCAGAAGATCCACGAGGCCCCGACAAGCTCGGGAGGCGTGCCCTAGGGGGGCGCCCCCTAGGCTAGTGCCCCCATGGCTCCTCCAGCCCTAATCTCAGCTCCATAAATACCCAAATATTCCCCGTATATCAGAGGGCAGACCAACAATACTTTTCCGCCGCCACAAGTTTCTGTCCTCGTGAGATCCCATCTTGGGGCCTTTTCCGGTACTCTGCCGGAGGGGGGTTCAATCTCGGAGGACCTCTACATCAAGCTTGCTTCCCTTTCGATGATGTGTGAGTAATTTACCACAAACCTACGGGTCCATAGTTAGTAGCTAGATGGCTTCTTCTCTCTCTTTGATCTTCAATACAATGTTCTCCTCTATGTTCTTGGAGATCTATTCGATGTAATCTTCTTTTGCGGTGCGTTTGTTGAGATTCGATGAATTGTGGATTTATGATCAGATTATCTATGAATATTATTTGAGTCTTCTCTAAACTCTTTTATGATGATTAAGATAGCTTTGTATTTTTCTCCGATCTATTGATTTGGTTTGGCCAACTAGATTGACTTCTCTTGCAATGGGAGAGGTGCTTTGTTTTGGGTTCAATCTTGCGGTGTCCTCACCCAGTGACAGAAGGGGTAGCAAGGCACGTATTTGTATTGTTGCTATTAAGGATAAAAAGATGGGTTTTATTTCATATTGATTGGATCTATCCCTCTACATCATGTCATCTTGCTTAAGGCGTTACTCCGTTCTTGTTAACTTAATACACTAGATACATGCTGGATAGCGGTCGATGTATGGAGTAATAGTAGTAGATGCAGGCAGGAGTCGGTCTACTTGTCACGGAGTGATGCCTATATTCATGATCATTGCCTTAGATATCGTCAAAACTTTGCTCTTTTCTATCAATTGCTCAACAGTAATTTGTTTAGCCATCGTATGCGTTCTTTCAAGAGAGAAGCCTCTAGTGAAAACTATGGCCCCGGGTCTATTTTTATCATATTATTTTTAGATCTATAAAACCAAAAACCCAAAAATACCTTGATACAATTTATTTACCTTTAATTTATTTTGCACTTTTACTTATATTTTATACCTATCTCTATCAGTGTGACACACTGGTTTTTGCCCTTCTTTTTCTGGATTTATTTGCATATTTGATTTGAATTTGAGTTTTGAATCAACTCATTTGGACTTAATCACTTGGACATTTCTCTGACTTTCACCCAAGTGACTCATTCCACTCTCAAACTCATATCTTTCTCTCTGATATATCATAATATGGCCATGGGAATATTTTTCTTAAATGAAAAATATTCATTTTCTCTCAAAAATACCACTTCAGTCACTTATGCTCCAAAAAAACCCTCATTTTTCTTGCCCACAAAAATCTGAGAAAATTCCTGAATATTCTTTGGACCTTGGCACACCTCCCTGTGAAAAAATATTTCATGGTTATCTGGGATATTTTTGCTACAGAAAATCTTTTCTGTTCTGGCGAGAAAATGCATGTTGTGAAGGAAGTGCATTTTTCCTTGATCCTATGGAGCTTAAATTTTAGGGCTTCATTACCCTCTAAGAAACCCTTAACCACCAAAAATCAGCTCTTAACACTTTCTAGATTCTTCTCTATTAAGCTCCAAAGTTTCTTTCCACAAACTTGCCAAGAGGCTACAGTCTCACTCAGTCGACCTGGCTTCAACTCAAATGCTTGGATCGACTTAGTCTTGCATGAACAACACCCCAGACATGAATCTAATGCTCTGCGCGTTGTGTAGCCAAAGTTCATGTGATGACCGCGTGTGTACACAACGCCAAGCATGCGTTCGACGTGCTCTGGGTGCCGCCGACGCCTCTGTTTCGCTCGTGCGCGCGCCTAAGGCCAAACCAGCTCACCGCCAAGTGTGTGCTGCCTCGCCTCATCGCCTTGACCTCTCCCTGCCACTCGCTGATGCCGGAGTTCGCCGCAGCGAGCATGGGCACGACACGGCCAAGTGCATAGTGAGCCCGTGCTCACTATTGTTGTCCCCTCCCGCGCCCTGTGCTCGTCTCCGTCCTCCCACGTGGCCGCGTGATCCCTGGCCACTTCCCCCTCTCTCAGTTGCGCCCCTCATCGCCATGGGCCGCTTCCAAAGCCTCCGGCGAGCTCTCGACCCCCGCCTCGGCTCCGCCTATAAGTAGGACCCTCCCGAGCTCATTTCTCCTCACCGCTCCACTCCTCTGGCACCCACACTCCTCCTAGATAGCCGCAGCCCAGCCGGGCAGGCCTCTGGCAGCCGTCCCCGTCCCGAGCTCGCCGGCAATCCCCTTCCTCTGCCCCTCCCACTCCAGTGCCTCTCGAGCTCCACCAACTACGCAGGCGTGTTCCTGGTGATCCACTGGTGCTCACTGACGCCTCTGGAGCCACTGGAATGACCTCTCGACGCTGGCGTCTTCTTGTCCAACGAGCTCCGCCCACTGCAGCCGCTGGAGACGACCACGCCGACCTTGTCTGTCCACCTCTCTCCAAGCTACGGGTACGTGCGGGTGTGCCGTAGTCTTGCGTGTCGATCCCTCCCTTCCTCGGCGGCCGCCGACCTCTCCTCGCCGGAGAAACACCGGCGACGCGCCGCCCCTCCTTTGTTTCTCTCTCCCTCTCTCTAAACCTGACTGGCGGGGCCCACTGTTAGGCTCACCACTCGCACCTGAAGCGGTACGAGTGGAGGCGTATTGGCCAAAATACGCCTTCGACATCACCCCTCTCTGGAATTTTCAAAAATCAATTTAAATTCAGAATATTGACTGAACTTTGACCAGCTATAACTTCTATTCTATAAGTCCAAATGACATGATTCTTTTTGCATTGGTTTTGTGTTGAAATTTTCTATCAGCATGCAAAAGATGAGATTTTTGCCTGCTGTGGTTATTTCTGGTGAATTAAACAGTGTTATGTGACATTTTATTTTTGTTATTTTAATTATTTTCAGAAGGGATTTCTTGCCTTGAAGATCACTAGAGGGAGTGTGGCCCTCCTCTGCACTAAGGCAAGCCATCACAAATATTTGCAAGAGTGTCATTTCAATAACTATGGTTTTTTACTTGAATATGATCATTTTAAATGCATATAGAAATTCTTATAAAGTTATTTGATGCTAGTTCAAGTTCTTGCTATGTTTGTTCTGTTATCAGTAGCATTATAGTTGAATAAATAAATTTATGCAGTAGAGTAAGGTGATGATATGCTTGTTTCACCACGAAGGTGGACGTTGGATGTCCGGAGTGGCATCGGGGCTACCCATGACTTAGCCCAAAGGGGAGTTGGTCGGAGTGGCCGGGAGAGTGCCATGGCAATAGACTGGTTCTGGTGGAACGCCGTTGGTCCACCCAAATGGGAGTACGAGGCCATGGGTTCCGTGGTGTGTGTACAGTGTGCTAACCTCTGTAGAGTGTGTTTAATCTATCGATAGCCGTGTCCTCGGTCATGGACACAAGTTCGTAGTAGGTCACATCGTGGATCAACAAAATTATTAAAACTTGCACACTAAGTGAATACTTGTGGCACTGGTTATGTTGGTGAAGTTGTTGAGACCATCAAGATGGTTTCGCTTGTGATCCGGGAGTGATCACTTCAATATGATGATGTTCGTGGTTACGAGGTAACCGAGATGGTAAGCGGGTCTGAAAGACCCTGTTATGAGCACAATCACTTCATGAAGAGCATGTTAAATTCTTGCATTAAACCTGCTTAAATATCATTGTTGTTGTTTGCCATTGTTGCTTTGTTTGTGTGAGCTTGCAAGTACATTCAATGAACTGACCTGGCGTGTCATGCCAGTTTCAGGAGAAATCATATCGGAGTTGGAGTTGCATATCGCATCGCAGTCTATACCGTGTCCACATCAATGTCCCTGTGAGATGGAGTCCTTCTACGTCGTCGTTCTGCTGCCGCGTAGTCTTATCGTGATGTCGAGGCCCACGCTCATGTCTACTAAATAATGTACATATGTTCAACAATACCGTGTGTGCCGCTTGGCCTTGCTACTTGACGTAATATCAAACTCTATGTTCTGCTAGTACCAATAAAGCGGTTGTAGTTCTGTACCAATCTGTTGTGTGTTGCCAGAAGACATGATCTCTAGGCTGGCAATGCAAGCCAAACCGGTCGCTCTGAGCCGGGGTGCCACAACGATTGGCATCAGAGCTGCGCTGACTGTAGGACACGCTAGATAGCTAACGCGTTAGTTCAAACGATAGATAGTATCTCTGAGTGCCGGTAGTGCTTGTGTGCTTTTGGTTGATGCATTGCATGCATATAGTTTATTTTATTACTAACCGACTAATGGTTGTGAGTGTAGATGGCTCCAGTACCATATGCGTGTCAGTTGGAGCTGGAACCGTACACTTCGCCGCACCTTCTTCGAAGCGTATGGCGTCGACTCTACCCTCACGGTGACGACCCAGTGTATCGGGTGTTCCGGGAGCGTCTGGCAACCTCAGTATTTGAGTATCACGCGGTGGTTACCTTGCGTTGCAGTTCGATATCTAGCACTTACACCCATTCTTCTAGGAGTGGTTTCGCTTCTACCCCTGCTCAGGCTGTTCAGTTTGCTGCATTTGAGATTCTCGTTGAGTTACGCTATAATGAGATCCAAATGCAGAATCACCCAGGCTTCTACTACTACCCATCCCTGCACAATGATGGGCGTATCCATTTTCCTATTATTGATCCAGCGGCCGATAGTCCCGCTAGCCACCTTTCCCGCTATATCACTGCTAGCTATCTTCTGATTCACGAGCTGGCTCAAGAGCTGACTCGTGCATGTACTGCTTTAGTGGCCGCTAGGTCCAGTTTTGTTCCACCTTACATAGGGTTTACCCCTGCTATTCCCCCAGCTTCTAGCTCACCAGCTACCCCGGTTACTCCTTCGAGTGCTCGGGCACCTCGACCGTGACTCCCCATAGTGGCCCCATCGAGTGGGCTTCACTTCCCGCTACTCCCACAGCCCCTATGCTCCAGCCTCATCCAGCACTCGCCCTGAGGGAGAGCCCTCGAGGCAGTGTCGTCGTGTTACCTTTAACCCGGAGGTTTCCGTTAACGTCGTCAGTTCAGGATCCGAGTCCGGATCAGGAGAGGACCCAGCAGGACCAGCAGAGCACTAGATCGCTAGAGTATCCGAGGTTGTCATGATGCTTGGATGTACGGATGTAGTCGTACCTGCATGATGTTTCCTTTCATGTACGAGTGTAGTCGTACCGGTCATGATGTTTCATTTCATGTATCAGTCTATGTATAATTATATTGGAACTTTTCTCCATTATTATTCGCCTTGGTTTCTTGTTGCTTTCTTTTTGGGCTTTGTCGCTTGCTTTTCTTCCCCATTTATGGATGTTGCTCATCTCGATGCTTCATATTGGGAAAAAATAGGATGACATGGGGAGGTAGCAGCAGTCACGCAGGTGAAGATACTGATGTTCATCACTCCGCCCGGCAAGCAGGGCATTCCCCTGAACCATATCAGCCACCACCACCTCCTCCACCGCAACCACCTACCACAGAACAGATTATGAGGATGTTCGAAGAAAGAAGAAACCAAGACTTACTTGAATTACTGAGAAGTGTGCAAGCTATGGTTGGGCAGAATGGAAATCAGTATGGCAATCACTCCAAACTATCAGACTTTCAGAGGGCTAAACCTCCCAGTTTCAGTCAAGTTGTCGATCCTTTGGAAGCCGATGATTAGTTGCGGACTATTGAGAAGAAGCTTGAAATTGCCCACAGCAAAGAAGCCGACAAGGTTCCATTTGCTACACATTATCTTGAAGGAGCTACCGTAATATGGTGCGATAATGCTAAGGCTATGTGGCCCGCGGACGATGAGATCACTTGGGATAAATTCAAGGACAATTTCCACAAGTACCACATTCCCGCCGGTATCATGAAAGTCAAGCAGCGTGAGTTCCTCGCTCTTACTCAAGGAAATCTGTCGGTTAGTGAGTTTCTACATAAATTCAGTCACTTGGCTCGTTATTCCCTCTATGATGTGGCCACTGAAGAAAGGAAGATCGGTCGATTCCTTGGAGGACTCAATCAGCACCTCCAATGCACACTCAACATGTTCGACTTCCCCGACTTTCAGACTTTGGTGAACAAGGCCCTCATTGCAGAAAGGGAGCACAAGCTCGTTCACGACAATACTGTCGGCATTCTGGGAACGGGGGTCCCCAGACTTGCCTACCTGCGGCCCGCGGCATGGCTTTGCTAGCGGGCCAGTACGACCCATCTTCATCAACAAGTCATTCAAGACCCTCGCAAGGGGCCGAACCTTGTGAGGCGGACGACGCAAGACCTCCTCAGGAGCGGCCTCTCCAGCTAGGCTCGCGAGGATTGGAGATATCAAGGCGGGGCAAACCTCGCGAGGTTCAAGTAACGTGAGCCATGACGACCGACACCAGGCGGGCGCCACCGCGCGCAGCGTCCTTGTTTCCTCTTTGGTGCCAAGGGGGCAAACGCAGGCGCAGAGTACCGAGGCATCAGGCAAAGGTTTCCATATCGGTGCAATGAGACCAAGACCAGAAGGATGGCAAGACGGAGGTCACCATGGAGCCCAAGACGGCGTCATCGCGAGGGCCTTTTGCAGGCAAAGACCACTTTTGTCAGGATAGCTTGTACTAGCTGTCCCCTTTAAAATTTGCCCGCCGTTGTTGGCTCCCTTCCCGCTCAATATTTGGGAAGAGGACTAGGGCCTATATAAGTAGAACTAGCCTCCACAGTAGAGGGCATCGGATAACTCATCCAGAGCCGTCTCACCCACACAAGTCCGCAGAGCACAAGAACACCTCAACCTCAGGAGGCTGTTCTTCCCCTTGTACTGTTCATCATCAGCCCAAGAGGCAATCCACCATCACCACACTGGAGTAGGGTATTACACCACATCGGTGGCCCAAACCAGTATAAATCTAGTGTCTTTCTGTTTTGCGAGTGCATTGAATTCATCCGCGAGATCTTAGCGAGCTAGGGCGTAGATCGGTAGGGGGGAAAGACTTCGCGCGCACCCCAGAGTTCGAACCTTAAGGGTTTTGCCGGAACCCCAGATCTGACATTTGGCGCGCTAGGTAGGGGTGCGCCGGAGCTTCTTCTCCGCCAATCGACTTGCCGACGCTCCGTGGCCACGATGTCCGGCGACCCAAGGGATGACTCCGACTGCCGGGCAGCTTGCACAGCCCGGGCGGTGACACCTGCCCATGAAGACCTCGACCCCACGCTCCAGGCGGCGCGAGCGCCGTCCAACGCTATGGGGCGCGGGCGGCGCGGCCAGGAATCATCCACCCTCACTCCGCGACAAGTGCGAGCCGCTGCAAGGGCAGCAAGCCACGCCGCAGCAACAGCGCCGCACTCATGGCGGGAGCAGGCAAACATGTGGGTAGCGCTCACGGTGGCGCGAGAGCTGCTGTGGTGCCGGCTGATGGAGAGCGGCCGGGATGGACTACTGGAACGCGTAGCCGAGCTGCTGGACGCGGCAGCGTCGGGAGCACCGCCCTTCTGCTATCAGCTTCCTTCTCAGGCCACTACGGGGTCTCACGGCGGGCCTCGCCGCAACCACATGCCATCAGGTGCGCCCGGGGGCTTCGTCAACACCAGCACGGCCGGCGGCGCCGGGGGCTCCGCAGCCCCCATGCCGCCAGCAACAAGCATGGGCACAAGCGCCGCGTCCCATGGTCCCAGCGAGATGCTGCGCTACCATCCTCCGGACGCCGCGTAGGGCCGGGTAACAGGGAGTGTGGGGCACTACGGTGAGGTGTTCGAGGTGGCGGCCCCGGAAGCCTATGTGCCCCGCATGATGGACCAGGAGTACGCACCGGAGGATGACCCTGGCTCGTTCCTCGGAGAGGATTGGGAAGATGGGACGCTGGAAGTTGAAGCATTCGAGGAACCAACGGAGAACCACGATGATCGCGCCAGCAACGACAACTTCAGGGTACCACTAATCTCTCAGGGGCAAGCTTACGCTAACCATGGACTGCAAGTGAATCAGGTCACGACGTCGATCGACGACCCCAACACAGCAGCATCCCTTCCGCCGGGGGAAGCACGCTGGGGGCCGCACGGAGGGAGCCAGGAGCAAGGCCCCTCCCCGCGTCGCGCGAAGCCAGGCAACGTCCGAAGGTAGGCCCTCTGCCGGGGAGGTGCCGGCGAGCCTTCCCCCGGCAGAGGACCCGTGGTCACCGGGGGCAGCGCTGGCGTCCCCTTTCCCCCCTTTGTGTCGTCCAGTTGCC
The DNA here is from genome assembly GCF_018294505.1 of Triticum aestivum. Taxonomy (NCBI): domain Eukaryota; kingdom Viridiplantae; phylum Streptophyta; class Magnoliopsida; order Poales; family Poaceae; genus Triticum; species Triticum aestivum. The sequence goes on along the minus strand of NC_057811.1, from coordinate 422,819,724 downwards.
GGTCGGCTCAAAGGTGGTCGAGGGTGGCACAAGGCGGGGCACCCGTCTGGCGATATGAAGCAAGGTCGGTTCCTGTGAAGAAGGCCCAGTGCCTGTGAAGCTCGCCGCCCGTGACACTCTCACGTAATAATGAGTGGGGTTGTACACGCCCCAGAGTCTCAGGGGTGCCGGCCTCAGGCCCTGGAGCTCCCTCCCACGCCTAGTGGCAGCACTTAGCTCCGCGCTTGTGAGAAGACTTGAAGACCCGAAGACTAGACTAGGCGCCGGATGCGGCCATTTGCTTTGGATCTTTTCTTCTGTAGCCTTGCTTTCTGGATTTGGATTTAAGTTGAAGTCAAGCTTTTTATCGAGGCGTGCGGGGGGTGCATTTTCTCATTCAAGCGATTTCTTGCCATCTAGTTCTTGCCTTGTTCTCGAGCTCACGCTCGCCGCCTCCCCCTCGCGGGCCCCTCGCGAGCGAGGCTGGGCCCAGCACGCGCGCCGCGCGCGCCGATCGGCGCAGGAACCTCACGAGGCCCTCTCGGGCAGGTCAGCGGACCCTTCAGGAGCCCCGTGGCGACTCTCGGCTTTACAACCCGATTCAGGGCCTGCTCCAGCTAAGGTAAGCCGCAGCGGCGAGACTTGTCGTCAGACTCATGACCGCCCAAAGCACATCTTCAGTTCGGCATAAAGAAGTGGAAACCATGGTTTGCTTACATGAGGGGCTCCCCCTCTCAAAATGGTCTCACAATCTTCGGGGCCACGCCCGGGTTTTTGTGTACAGGATAAAACGACAGGAGAACCTGGGATCAGCCGGATATGTCGCTCGCTACATCGTCCACGGACGCGTCACTCGCGTCGTCTTCGTCTTCGCTGGCATCGTCGCCGGCTTCGGCGACGCCTCCATCGCCGTCGTCAACCACGTCGCCTTCGTCTGCGACGACCACCACCGCGTTGTCGTCAGAAGCGAAGGCTCTGACCAGCGCATCCACGTTGTCCTCCACCCACCGCGCCAGGTCGCCCTGGACGGCCTGTGGTACGGGGGCAATGGCGGCGTCAAAGTCGAAGTCAGGGAAGGTGTTCCTGAGGTGGCTGAAGACGCGTGAGAACGCGCGCCCGAGCAGGCCCCGGCTTCTCTCCTCCACGAGCCGGCGAGCCCTGTCAGACCGGAATTCCAGGCACATCACCACGTCGGTGAAGAAGATCAGGTGGCTGGCGTAGTCATTCGAGTGGGGGTGCGGTGCATTCTCATCACAGATGCGGCCCAGGGCGGTATTAGCCCTGTTCCGGAGGTCCTGAAGCATGGGGGCGTGCTCGCGCTCCAGCGGCCGCCGTTGGAGCACTTCCTCCCTGTTTTGCCGCGCGACGGCCTCGGCGTCATCAACCCATTTCCGAAGAGAAAGCAGCTCGGCGCGGGCGGAGGCCAAGTCCGCTTGCGCCGTGACCAGGGCGGCAGCCGTTGCCTCCCCACGCCTCTCCGCCTTGTCCAACCTGGGCCTGAGGGTAGTGGCCCTGCCCGCATCCTCCATTCCTGCGAGCTTCAACTTCAAGTCATACCTATCCTCCAGGTCTGCGCGAATCTCGGCCACCCGGCGGTCGACTTCCTCCTGGACCCTGGCCCCGCGAGCCCCGACGGCATCTTCCGCCTGAGCAACTTGACGCTCCCTTGTCTCCAGTGGTTCGAGCTCAAGGCTGCGCTCCACGGCTTCCAGAGCCAGCGCCTCCTCACACCTCCGGACCTCCTCTTCTTCTGCGGGCGTCCCCTTGAGCGACTCAAGGGCGGCTCTGCACGCCTCCACCTGCTGCTCGAGAGACGCACTCCAGGCCTGGAGCTCCCACGCGTGCTTCTCCGCAGCCTCGCGATGGCGGTCGGCCTCGTGAGCCTCTTCCAATGCTCGGGAGCAAGCTTCACGGGAAACCTTGAGGGACGCCTCGGCCTTCGCGTTGTCAAGATCACGCTGATAGCGGCCAAGGTTGATATCCACCCTCAGCTTACGCCGTTCCTCCACCAGCCGAAGACCTTCAGCTTCAAGGCGCGAGTCAACACCTGTGAGTTCTTCGCCGAGTCGACTCATCACGCCCATCGCCTTCTGGAGGAGCTCATGACGAACGATGCTCCGCCCGCGTTCCAACTCCAGCGCACGCCCCACCTCGTCCTCCGCCAGGGGGGCTGTGGGCGGGGCGTTAAGCAGCGCACCCCCTCTCAGCAGGGGGCTGGGGGCTGCCGCCGCTCCAGGTGCTGGCCCGACCTCACGAGGGGCCCCGGCCGGTCAAGGCCCGCTGCTTGAGGAGGAGCTGAAGGCCGAAGCCAACCAGCTGATGTCCATAACCAGAGGAGGAGACCGGGGAACGCCCGCCAGGCTCCAAGCCAAGCCGTGCAGGAAGGGCAACGAAGCCACGGATTCGAGGCTCCATGAAGGCAAGCGCACCCCCTCAGCCGGCCCAGCTCCAGGCGCAGCATGCAAGCTCGGGGTGCACAAGGCCAACGGGGGTGCCGAGGAAGGCGAGGATTGCTTCTCAGAAGGCTCAACGGCCTTGGCAGAAGGGGTCCTGAAGAGCCAGTGTCAGGAAGGGAAGCAGCAATCAAGGAACCACAAGGTGCAGTACTTACACGTCGACGGCGATGTACTTCCTTCGCTTCAGCGGCCCGAAGATGCTGTTGCCTCTTGGGGATCCTTTCCTCTTGCGGAGCTCCTCAAAGTCCACGCAAAGCCGACCAAAGCGCTGGACGTGGCGGCCAGCACGGGTCGAGGCCAAAGCAGAGCTTGGAGGGATGACTTTAGGGGCGCCCGTCTGTGGTGAATAGTCGGGTGCCGTCTCACCACGACCTCCCGAGGCTTCCGGGGCTTTGACCTCGGGAACCGCATGCTGCGTCGCCTCAGTAACCGACACCTGAGGATCACCACGCAGCAAGTGTTCCTCAGCACTTGAGCCACCGGCCTCCGTCGGAGCTCGCCCTCCTGCACCCTCACTTGGGGTGAGCTCGGCACCGGCGGCGAGGAAGGAAACCACGTCGACGGGGTTATCGCAGGGCCCCACCAGGCCGATCGGGCGCATCCCCCACTCGTCAAAGGAGGGCATGCTCTCGGAAAATTTGACCTTGTTCTCGCAACGGTACAGCAGACAGCTCTTCCTGGGCATGTCGTCCGGCAGAGGAGCACCCGTCAGGACCATAAGCACTGTCTCCCGCGTCTTAAGAGGAAGCCCCTCCTCTTGAAACCTCATGTGGTCGTGACTATTGAGCAAGGCCCACATCGGGCAAGAATGGCGCTGAAGCGGAGCGACTCGGCGCTTGACGAACTCCTTCACCACCATAGGCGCAGTCAAGCCACGGTCCTTCAACCTCCTCAGCCTGGCCCAGACGGGAGCGAGGCGGGGGCTCGTGAGCTTCTGATGGCCCCAACCGGAGTTTGGAATAGCAGGCCCCGCCGGAGCATGGAGCAGAGGGCTGAGCACACTGGTGTCGACAAACACCCATTGTGTCCGGAACTCGCTCATGGATGAAGGAAGCTCAAAGTCAATCCCCGCGTCCGCCGTCGCGGCCACGGCCTGGAAGCTCACGCACCCCGAGCTCTGATGAGGGTCAGTTAGATGCAATGTGAAGAAATGGCGGAAGAGGGCCACCGAAGGAGCGATGCCCACCATGGCTTCACACAAAAAGGCGAAGACGGCGAGAAGGGTCACATATTGAGGTTCGAGATGCAGCATGTGGATCTGATAATGCTCGAGCACCGCATTGAAGAAGGCAGAGAAGGGAGGAATCAGGCCGACCCAGAGGGCATCTATGAAGATTGGGACCTCAGTGGCCACCCGGGCCATGCGAGTGCGAGACGCGGGCCAAGCCACCGTCTCTCCCCACTCGTTGAAGCTGGAGGCGAGCATTGGACGCACGTTTTCCATGGCCTCATCGTTGAGCACCCGGGGTCGGCCGAGCGCCGGCTCGACGGTCGGAGGCACGCTCGGCGAAGACAAGGGTTTCTTCCCCTTGTCTGCCTGTTTCGGCGCCATGGCGATGGAGCTGGCAGGAGGAAGGTCAGATCGGAGAGGAGAAGCAGAGTCTCGAGGAAGCAGAGAGATTGGGGAAGCAAGGCGCGGGCGACGGAGGAATAACTGTGTAGGCTGCGGGGGCCGCATAGCCAGGCGGATTCAAAGGCATCGTGGGGAAGCGGAGACGCCCACGTCCAATCAACCGCCACACGTCGACCAAGGCCGCAGGCTTTTGAGGCCCGCGGTGCTCCGTACTTGACCTTTGCCTTCGCCTCGAAGCCAAGCCTGAGCGCACCTTTGGCCCGGGGGCTACTGTCGGCGTTCTGGGAACGGGGGTCCCCAGACTTGCCTGCCTGCGGCCCACGGCGTGGCTTTGCTAGCGGGCCAGTACGGCCCATCTTCATAAACAAGTCATTCAAGACCCTCGCGAGGGGCCGAACCTCGCGAGGCGGACGACGCAAGACCTCCTCAGGAGCGGCCTCTCCAGCTAGGCTCGCGAGGAGCGGAGATATCAAGGCGGGGCAAACCTCGCGAGGCTCAAGTGAAGTGAGCCATGATGACCGACACTAGGCAGGCGCCAGGCGGGCGCCAGCGCGTGCAGCGTCCTTGTTTCCTCTTTGGTGCCAAGGGGGCAAGCGCAGGCGCAGAGTACCGAGGCATTAGGCAAAGGTTTCCATATCGGTGCAACGAGACCAAGACCAGAAGGACGGCAAGACAGAGGTCACCATGGAGCCCAAGACGGCGTCATCGCTAGGGCCTTTTGCAGGCAAAGACCACTTCTGTCAAGATAGCTTGTACTAGCTGTCCCCTTTCAAATTTGCCCGCCGTTGTTGGCTCCCTTCCCGCTCAATATTTGGGAAGAGGACCAGGGCCTATATAAGTAGAACTAGCCTCCACAGTAAAGGGCATCAGATAACTCATCCAGAGCCGTCTCACCCACACAAGTCCGCAGAGCACAAGAACACCTCAACCTCAGGAGGTTGTTCTTCCCCTTGTACTGTTCATCATCAGCCCAAGAGGCAATCCACCATCACCACACTGGAGTAGGGTATTACACCACATCGGTGGCCCGAACCAGTATAAATCTCGTGCCTTTCTGTGTTGCGAGTGCATTGAGTTCATCCGCGAGATCTTAGCGAGCTAGGGCGTAGATCGGTAGGGGGAAAGACTTCGCGTGCACCCCAGAGTTCGAACCTTAAGGGTTTTGCCGGAACCCCAGATCCGACAAATAAGCCCGCTTATAATGACCATAAACGCAAGTTCAAGCCTAAGAAGGATGGACAACCGGTGTAGAAAGCTCGTACCTGGCAGCAGTCTCAGTTTGAGTTCAAACCAACCTGGCAGCAGAATACCAACAAGACCAACAACCAAGTCAAGACCATCGTGGCCAATCCTGTCCGGGAAGACTATCAGCGTAGCAAGGCATGTTTCTCTTGTGGGCAGACCCGACACGATGCAAAATAGTGTCCCAAAAACAACAAGACGAATGCACCCCTCAAGTCTCAAGTCAACCACATGGAATCCTATACCGAAGAGGAATTGATCCAAGGCCAGGTCCATCATCTCTTCGCCAAAGAAGCCCAAGAAAACCCCCAAGTGTTCATCGGTATGTTTCCTGTTAATAACATGCCCGCAATAATTTTATTTGACTCGGGGGGCTTCCCATTCCTTTATTTCACGGAGTTTTGTTGCCCAAAACAAGTTTTCTTGCTCTATTGTTGAGAAAAGAATGATGTGCAATCCCCGAGATCCATGCTCAAAACAAATTTGGTATGTTGTGACATGGAAATACGAATTCTTGGAGTCATGTTCCCTACCACGCTGGTAGTCATTGAATCCAAAAGGTTGGATGTCATTTTAGGAATGGATTGGCTGACAAAGCATCAGGTCTGCATAAATTGTGCAACAAGGGAAGTTACATTAACAAATCCGGCAGGACAGACGACAAGGTTTGTGGCTCGTAGAACCATGCCTAAGAAGTAAATGGTTTTTACAACAATATCCTCAGATGAGGAATTAATACTAGTGGTCAGCGAGTTTCCAGATGTATTCCCTGAAGAATTACCAGGAATGCCACCAGACCGGGACTCGAGTTTGCAATTGATCTCGTGCTAGGAATGGCACCCATTTACTAGAAATATTACCGGATGCCTTCATCCGAACTGGTTGAGCTAAAGAAACAACTTGATGAGATGCTCAAGAAAGGATACATCTGCCCCAGTTCTTCGCCCTGGGGGTCACCTGCCATATCCGTGAACAAAAAGGATGGTAGTCTTCGGATGTGCATAGACTATCGTCAGCTCAACGATGTCACTATCAAGAATAAATACCCACTCCCCAGAATTGATGATTTGTTCGATCAACTGCACGGAGCTCAAATCTTTTCCAAGATTGATTTAAGGTCTGGGTATCATCAACTCAAGATCAGGAAAGAAGATATTCCTAAGACCGCGTTCACCACTCGTTACGGTCTATATGAATACACAGTTATGTCATTTGGGCTGACCAATGCCCCTGCCTTCTTGACGCATATGATGAACAACGTGTTCATGGATTTCTTGGACAAATTTGTGGTGGTCTTTATCGACGATATTCTCATATACTCAAAGGGAGAAGAAGAGCATAAACAACATGTCCGAGCAGTATTGCAAAGGCTTCGTGACCACCAGTTATATGCAAAATTCAGTAAGTGTGAATTCTTGCTTAAGCAATTCGGATTTTTGGGGCACATACTCTCTACTGAAGGAATAGTTGTGGATCCAAGCAAGATTAAGGACGTGCTAAAGTGGCCAGCACCCACGTCAGTGACAGAAATCAGAAGTTTTCTAGGGCTTGCTGGTTATTAACGTCGATTCATTAAAGGCTCCTCCAAGATTGCTAAGCCCATGGCATAATTGCTCAAGAAAGACCAAAAGTTCATATGGTCTGAGGATTGTGAGAAGAGCTTTAACGAACTGAAGACTCGTTTGACCTCAGCACCCGTGTTGACACTCCCAGACATCTATCGAAGCTTTGATGTGTACTGTGATGCATCTCGAAAGGGCCTAGGATGCATACTCATGCAAGATGACAAGGTTGTGGCTTATGCATCTAGACAGCTACGACCACACGAAGGAAATTATCCTACTCATGACTTGGAGCTAGCAGTCGTGGTGCACGCCTAAAAAATTTGGAGGCATTATCTTATTGGCAAGCGGTGCCAAATATTCACTGACCACAAAAGTCTCAAGTACATATTTACGCAACCTGATTTAAATCTCCAAAATATAAGATGGATTGAGTTGGTCAAGGATTATGACCTCGGGATAAACTATCACCGGGGTAAAGCTAACATGGTCGCAGATGCTCTCAGCCGCAAGCCAGCCACAGTCAATGCATTAATGACATCTTTGCCTCCCGAGCTACAACAAGAAATGGCCTAACTCAATTTGATCATTGTAGAGGCTGACTGCACCAATGTGATGGTAGTCACTCCCACTCTAGAAGAAGAAATTCGCAAAGCTCAGTCGGGAGATACGTTCTTGCAACACCAAGTCACCTGGATAAAAGAAGGCAAGACTCAAGATTTCCTGATGGATGAGCAGGGTACCCTACGATTTCAAGGACGAATATGTGTACCCAAAGTAGAAGAGTTGAGGGAGAAGGTATTAAAAGAAGCACATGAGTCCTCATACTCGAGCCATCTGGAGGTACCAAAATGTATGAGGACCTCAGGCAAACGTTTTGGTGGGATGGAATGAAGAAGGATATTGCATACTTCGTCGCCTGCTGTGATATATGCAATTGGGTTAAGGCGGAACATCAAAAACTCGTCGAGCTACTTCAACCTTTGCCCGTCCCACAATGGAAATGGGACGATGTCTGCATGGACTTTATCACCGGTCTTTCACCCACCCCGCGTGGAAACAACGCTATATAGGTCGTGGTGGACATGTTGACCAAGGTTGCCATTTCATTACTATTTGGACCACTACCGTGCAAATCAACTGGCTCAACTCTATGTTTCCCGAATGGTTAGTTTGCATGGCATACCTAGAACTATCACCTCAGATCGAGGATCCCTTTTTACCTCAGCATTCTGGGCACATCTTCACCAAGCCTTGGGGACATCATTGAAATATAGCACAGTTTATCACCCTCAGACAGATGGTCATACAAAGCAAGTATATCAAATACTCGAGGATATTCTCAGGGCATGTGCTCTCGCTCAAGGACCCAAGTGGGAAGACAACTTACCCTACGCTGAGTTTTCCTACAACAACAGCTATCAGGCCAGTCTCAAGATGTCACCATATGAAGCCTTGTATGGACGCAAGTGCCGTACCCCCTTAAACTGGACCTAGATTGGAGACAGTCGTATTTTCGGGACTAACTTGATGATGGAAGCCGAGAAGCAGGTCAAGGAAATCCGAGACAGGTTACAACTAGCCAAGTCTTGATAGAAGAGCTACTATAATGCTAAGCACCGACAGATCAGTTTTGAACCGGGTGAATATGTCTACCTCCGAGTCACACCTATGAAAGGAGTCAAGAGATTTCAGACTCGGGGAAAGCTTGCACCAAGGTATATTGGCCCATTTCCAGTTATGTCCAAGGTTGGCACAGTGGCATATCAATTGGAACTTCCCCCGGAACTGTCAGAGATACATAATGTCTTCCACGTATCACAGTTGCAAAGGTGTATCTCACCACCTGAGAAACAAACTGATATGGCAGAAATAGAGCTTGCTAAGGATCTGACATATGAATAGAAACCTTTCCGAATATTGGATGAGATGGAAAGAGTCACCCGCAGCAAGTCAGTTAAGTTTTACAAGGTGCAGTGGAAACACCACACCGAGAATGAAGCTACCTGGGAAAGGGAAGAATTTTTGAGGAAAGCATATCCTGAATTGTTTCCTAAGCAACCGAATCTCGAGGGCGAGAGTCATCCTAAGGGGGGAGGTTTGTGACACCCTGGTTTTTGCCCTTTTTCTTTTTTTCTAGATTTATTTGCATATTGATTTGAATTTGAGTTTTGAATCAACTCATTTCACTACAGAAAAATACACTTCCGTGATGATACGTGTTTGTCACAGTAGGTCGTGTTTTTTGTCATGCATGTACATCCATGACAAACTTATTACAGAATCAAGATAGTCATACCTGTGTTGTCGTAGAAGTGTTCCATGACATTACCAAAATTATCATCACGGAAGTGTCCACTTCCATGACGATAAATCGCGCGTCACAGAAGTGCTTTCGTCAAGGGTGACTGACACGTGGCATCCACCGTAACGGAACGCCGTTAAGCTATTGGATCCGGTTTTGGATCCGATAACCCGTTAACAGCCATGACCAATGGGGATTTTCCACGTGTAAAATCATCATTGGCTGGAGGAAACACGTGTCAGCTCACCGTTGGGATAGATGTCATCCACTCATTCGACCCAAAGCGCCTATGATACGTCGACACGTGGCACGGCCCAACAGAGGCCCATTCCTGTGAAAAGGCCGACCCGTTTGACTATGTCAAAAGGTGGCGGGCCGGCCCACGGCAAGCCTGTTAACGGCCTATTCGCATATAGCCCATTTACAACCCGCTAACCCAGGGCCCGTTTACGGCCTAACCGAATTAGGCCCAGTCACTACAAAAAAAATACACTTCCGTGATGATACGTGTTTGTCATAGTAGGTCGCGTTTTCTGTCATGCATGTACATCCATGACAAATTTATGACAGAATCAAGATAGTCATACCTGTGCTGTCGTAGAAGTGTTCCATGACATTGCCAAAATTATCATCACGGAAGTGTCCACTTCCATGACGATAAATCGCGCGTCACAGAAGTGTTTTCGTCAACGGTGACCGACATGTGGCATCCACCGTAACGGAACGCTGTTAAGCTATCGGGTCGGGTTTTGGATCCGATAACCCGTTAACAGCCACGACCAATGGGGATTTTCCACGTGTAAAATCATCATTAGCTGGAGGAAACACGTGTCGGCTCATCGTTGGGACAGATGTCATCCACTCATTGGACGGAACGCGCCTATGATACGTCGACACGTGGCACGGCCCAACAGAGGCCCATTCCTGTGAAAAGGCCGGCCTGTTTGAATTGGTCAAAAGGTGGCGGGCCGGCCCATGGAAAGCCTGTTAACGGCCTATTCGCATATAGCCCATTTACAGCCCGCTAACCCAAGGCTCGTTACGCCCTATCCGAATTAGGCCCAGTAGCGTCATCTGGGCCATCCAATATGATTCCAGCCCGTTTTCACTTCTGACCCATGTATGGCCCATGACGTCTTTCGGCCCATATGAGGCCCTATGTAACTCTTGGCCTATTAATGGCCCGTGGTGAAACTGGCCCGTAATGAACAGTGTATCACTTTACACCCATCAACGGCTCGTGGTGAAACTGGCCCGTAATGAACAGTGTATCACTTTATACCCATTAACGGCCCGTTATTCCGTTGGGCCGTTTCCAGCCCATGTTATCTTTCGGCCTTCTCAGAGCCCATTTATTCTTGGGCTCATTTCCAGCATTCGTTTACTTATGGCCCGTTACTGTCATTTTCTGCTTGTGGGCCAAATTCAGCCCGTGGTTACAGTCGGCCCGTTTGTGGTCCGTTAATACGTTGGGCCGTTTTCATAGCGTCATCAAATACGGCCTATTAACGATGGCCCGTTATGGTCGGCCCATGAACGGACGATTCCAACTCTAGCCCATTTACGGCCATAATGCGGCCTGTTATTGGCCCATGTTTGGCCAATCGATCATACTGCCCTTATAAGGCCCATTGATGATACGGCCCGTAGAAGGCCCGTTGTTTCTACGGCCCGTAGAAGGCCCATTTTTTCTATGGCCCGTAGAAGGCCCACTGTTTCTACGGCCCGTAGTAGGCCCAGTGTCACTACAGTAAATATTAGACCATGGTTATTGTGGCCTAGTTTTAAAAAATAGGTTATTGCAGCCACTAGCAAACCATGGAAAGAACTGCAATGACTACAAGCAAACAAATAAACAAGACAACAAGGAAATAAATAAGCAAGCAACTTACGCTAGGCTATCACGGCTATCACACATATTACATCCACTGGGCATCAAAGTTCGCCACCAGTGCAAATAAACGCGCCGACAAAAGAATATACAAAACTGAGAGCACTTCAGAAGGCACTAGGCCTGGCCACGTCGGGCCCCCCAAACAGCTGAAGAAGCTGAGTAGACCTTAGTTGTGTCAACGATAGATGCATCAACGCTAGATTTAAGGCATGATGGTGTGCACGGCAGTCCTCTGACATCTTCGTTGCATCTTCGACTTCAAGTCGGAGCTGAGCTGAAGCAAGCCTTTCCGCTTTAAGTTGAGACTGAAGAAGTCGAACTGATTGAGGCAGGGACTGCACAGAGGTTGTCTCACACCTGCTGGTGAGTAGCTTCAACTCACTGTCTTCATCAAGATAGGACCTTGGGGTCATCTCGCTGTCCTCAAGATGGTTTGGCTCACTATCTTCCCTAAAGTTCTGCCTGACGTAAGAGATACGAGTCTGAAAGAGAAACAAGGAGACACGTAACAGGTTTCACAATTATATAAGCAAATAAATGGATCTGTTCTGCATAAGGAACATGTTTTTACAACTACAATTTGAAACTGGTAGTTGTTGCAAACATCCAATCAGATGTAAACAGCAAAGCAAACAGCAGTGGAGGAAATGATGCCTATCCAAATCTATACTAGAACAAAGTTTGAAGGCTTGAGAAGGATGAACTTACATTACATGTTAACACGGGCTGGACAAAGCCCTTCTCCATGTTGATGGAAGGATAATTCAATAAATTCCCCCAAAGAAAATTCTTTATAAGCGTTGCCATTATTCTACATTTTGCAAAGAGTAAATATAGATCAAATAATATTGGAAGAAACAGAGGATAATGAAGCTCAGGTGCAGACTGATGATACATAATCAAATAGCAATTAATTAAGTACAGCGTTACAAGGCAAAAGGGAGAGAGGTACTGACAAGAGCAATGCAGAGCCCATTATTGTTTTGAGATCGTATGATCCTTTGAGCAAGGAGATTCATCTGAAATTAGTTTTCATACAAGAGAGAAGGTAAGGCACAAGCAGAAATTTAGGAGTTCAAATTTTGAATTGATATCATAGACAGTACCTGACGCTGGGCTCCCAGCAGTTCTAATAGGGGTTTGGCCACTGGAGTAGGGGTAAAGTGTGGTACAGTTGGGCCTGTGTTTTCTGTGGCTGCTGATCTATCTGATTTAACAGGTATCACTACCTTTTCCAAATACCTAGTTTGTACTCCTTGAGGATCTGCACTCACCCTCTTCGTTTTGGACATCTATTACGAAAGAACAACATTTGACTGGAAAAACATAGTGTGACGACACATGGAATAGGTACAGAAAATGGATAGGTATGGCATATACTCATATATGATGCTTAAACTAAGCATATGGTGTAACAAAGTAGAAGTAATGCAAGAGGTCAGATGCAAAATATGTGCGACCAATACAACTTTGCAAAGTTAGAGCAAGCACCTTGATGGGTGAATAAGATAGGTCATCCTACACCATGCCAAGTTTGTTAGCCAGTGGATCATTCCGCAATATTCCTCTCGTGCGCCCATTCTCATATTCATTTTGATAATGTTCAATATGTGACATGCATGAAAACATAAAAACAAGTGAGATTTTCTTTGTAATGCAGAAGTGATTCTAATCCAATACTGCCTCCCTATAAACCCCTTTATGCTATCTCTGCAATTCTTTTAAAAGATGCCATGCATGCTGTAATTTGTTGTGTGCATTAATATAATGTGGCCTACTACTCAAAATATGAGAGCTCCAGAAGTGATGACACTTCGCAGATGATAGCTTCAACATATAGTAAAGAAGAACAAGTCGACCTGACCTGACAGATTCAAAATATACTAAGGGAGAACAACTCGACCTGACCAGTCGACCGCAAGAGAAGAGTATCATCTTAAAGAAGAGCAGAAGAGCAAGCAGATTGAAGATATTACAAGTCTTTCAATACAATGTCGGTTGGCCACCCATGATGAACCAGAGCGCACAGAGAAATACTATTCTTTCCGGTCTCTCCATATGTGGCTCACATGCATTTCGAAACTAAAGTAGGAACATTTAGCTAACCAATTAAACATCTCTTAGTTTTACTAATACCAGCAATAATATCAGATATGAATTTGTACAACTAAGCTTGTTTAGCTCGATGGGTGGAGCAGTGCTATTACGACACGAACCACGTAGGCTGATTGTGGTCATCATAAAATGGGGAAAACATAAGCATGATGAGTATAGTGTTGACCGTGGCAGTGGGATGGCAGATCTGAAGCTGCAAACCGCGCAAAGGGTAGTTAGCAACCGATGTTTGCTTTGAAATAACAACTAAGATTTGGTATGGACAAGAAAGTACGGTCAACAAGTGACAAAGAAATGCAATTATGTTGTCTCTCTATATGTCGCGACATGCATTTGGAAACTCAAGTGGGACCTTTAGCTAACCAACTAAATGTGTCGGTTAACTAATATCAGTACCATATCACAATCATATTTGAACAACTAAGCTTTCGAATTCTGAGTGTTGTGTTGTTTAGCTTGAAGGGTGGAGTAATGCTAGTACGACAGAAAGCACCTACGCAGATCATAGTAGAGTAGATAAAAGGGGAAAACCCTAAGCATCAAGAGAAAAATCAGGAAAGTGGAACTAGCTGGACCCGTGGGTGGCGCACATGCTTTTCGAAACGAATATAGGAACATTAGGTGACCAATTAAACTTTCTCTGTTTTAGTGATATGAGCATCATATCAGATTCGTATTTCAACACGTAAGCTTTGGGTTGAGGTCTTGAGTAGCAGTGCTAGCACGACACGAAGCACCTACGATGATGGTAGTGAATATAAAGGGGGGAAACCATAAGCTTTACGAGTATAGTGCCCGTGCCATGGCGGATCTGAAGGTGCAAACCGGACAAAGCTACTTCGCAACCAATGTTTGCTTTCAACTAGCCACTACGATTTGGTACGGACAAGAAAAGTACAGTAAACAAATTACGATCTATTTTCCGGGTGAGATCAATAACTTAAGCACATATGGAAGATTACCACCTCTCTTGCGACACCGTGTAGGCCTATGCTGATACGTTGAGGGTGCTGCAGGTGCGATGGCTGTCGGCGGCGGGGAAGAAGACTTTAGACGGCAGACGGCCGGGTCGGGGGATATATCCTGTTGCCATGGACGAGGCGGTCGTAGGAGCGGCAACGGCAAGGTAGACGACGGCGCCGATGAAGTGAGAGGAGGCGATGAAAGGATCCTGGTCCAGCGCCGTGGATGAGAGACGTCCATCTCTTGCAGTGGACGACGGGGTAGGGGTAGCGGCTCCGGCAAGGTGGAGGATGGGGTGGCGGACGGAGGAGGCTGGCTGCAGTGCGGAGGTTGTCGTAACGCTGACGGTGTATGAATGAGGAAATGGAGGGGAGGGGGGATCTCAAACTTTGGGACGCGCTTCTCTGAAATGGGGGAAAGTTACGAACTTATTCCCTGTTTAAAATTTCGGACATCTCGTCGGTTGGGGATAGGACGGTAATCTCGCATCTCCCAAATATTTTCCGGTAACTATTTCGGGCGAGGAGAGGGTGTTTTGCCACCCACGGTTGGCGCCCATGGTGTATGAACGGGCCTGACAGGTAGGGCGGTTATGTCACGTCTGATGGAAGTTACACATCTGCCCCTATTTAAAATATTAGCCTACATCGATTTCGGACGAGCAGAGTTTGTTTTGCCGCCCACCGTGTATGAATGGGGAAATGGAGGAAGAGACACATGTCTTTCGGATGAGCTTGAATCAAATGTGTTTTGCCGCCCACGTTTGGCGCCCACCGTGTCTGAATGGGCTCAGAGGCCGTCGTGTCACGTCTGATTGAAGTTACTAGTCTACCCCTATCAACAGCGGTGTAAATCCGGTTGATAAGGATGTCAAGTGTCAGGGGTAGACAGTAATTTCCATCTCGCAAACACTTGCTTCGAGCAGCCCACAAATTATAGTGGGTGTTTAGCCGCTTCGTTCAAAACTTGGGAGAATTAGCATTCACGTTTGCCCTGGGACCTGGCAAACTAAATTCAAATCCAATTTGTATTCGATTACGAATATCCACAGATAATTATACGTTTTGTTATTTATTTCTTCAAAACCACAACAAAGATTTATTCCACCTTTATATATGATTATGATTTAGAAATGCCGTGATCTTCGAATTCAGTAGGTTGGATACACTCTGAGTCAAACAGTTATTTCATCCAATACAATATGCTCACACGAAAAACAGTTCACCTTATGTCAATCATACAAGTACTGAGGATTACCTCGCCTAAAAAATTCAGATCATTACAAGACATGGACAACATAGGGGGTCTTGCAACATAATCCATTCAGAGACATGACACAACATGCAAGTACAATAATCTAATGACAATTTCAACTGGTATCTAAAGAAGAACCGGGATTACCTTGGGCTTCAGATAGCAGAAACAGCAGGACCTCCTCCGTCTTCAAATGCAACATTCTTACTTCCTCCAATTCTTGGGTTGCTTGCATAATGCGTGCCACTAATTCCGTAATTTCCAGCCTCAAGATAAAGATTACCTCATTCATGGCAGCCACACCATCTCTTTATGCCTCTAGTAGAGCCTCAAGCACTATAATATTTGTGCTCAGACTGCTCTCCGGCGGTGTTGCCTCTGAACTGCTACCATCTGGTAACTTGGATGGTGCACTGCTTCCACAAATAGATTCTGGGGTTGTACATTGTGTCCTAGTGTGAACGGCATCCTGAAAGGTTTCTGCTGGACATCAGTAAGAGATAGTTATCGTATGATCCAGGCAGTAAGCTTACATGGTAAACGATGGACGAATTATTGCCGAGCATGGCAAACTATATTTAAATGGTTCGAAGCAGCATCAGCCGAAAAGAAATTAAAATGGTAAGATGAAACTAGGGATGTAAGTGGCAAATCAACGACATCCGCCAGTCCTATCTAGTTAGTTTTTGCTACCTCCAAGTTCATTTTCCTCAAAAAAAAAACTCTTTTGAACTATCATACCACTAGTGGACTTTAATTGGGATTAAACGGGACCCAGTTGACATCCCTAGTTGAAAGGGAGTGTACAACCGCTATATTTAAGTTGCCGAGGCATCTAAGCAGTTGAAATAATCTGAGAAAGCACTTAACAGTGTGGCCTCATATAAACTACGAAGACAGTCTTGTGATGAAGTTGAGAGGAAAAGTTAAGGACTCAAATGAAATAGGCATGCATTTCTTTACGATAGTACAGCAGGCACTGCTGACATATTGGCCAACTCAGGTATAGCGTAACAACAAATAAGCATTCGAATCAGGCAATACAGCAAAGCAGACAACTGAACTATTTGTAATTCGGTAGGATTACACGTTGAGGGCACAAGCCAAGAAAGCAGCCCACTCGCATTACATTTCACATGTACTAAAACACACTGGCTTACCATATGTTGCTGTGAAGCCTAGCTGCTGTTGCAATGTTCTTTGAAGATATCGTCAGCATCCCGTGGTTGCAAATCTAGTTGTTGTAGTTTATTCTGCACCATCTATTTAGGTAAAATTAATTTTAATCGCATGCACTGGTCCGAATTGATCATCCATGGTTCATCTAAACTAATGAAAGAAGGGTGTGTGCATACAGGACAATATATCTGCTTCCCTCTATTTTTATGCTTGTTCGAGGTGCCAGCCCCAAAAGAACATATATTTTGCTTGATGGGGTTGGCATCTCCATAATTAATAGAATCATCAAATTAGTCATGCAACTTGGGAAGATCAAGAACACACAAACAAGTAATGAACAAAGGCTCGGAGCAGTGATGTAATAGCTAGCATCAGAAAATGTAGGGTAAAACGAACAAAAAGCAGCAGAACGACATGCTAGTTTGCTGATGTGTAATTAAGCATAGAGAACATTAAGCAGTCTGATGGAACCAACAGGTGGCATCAGAACAAAACTAAAGCATATTAACTATATGTGCACTGGTATGTAATTTAGCACATGTAACATGTTCACTGCCAGAAGTATGGCCCTACAGGTGCAAGCAGAATAACGCGTCTCATGAAAAACTGAATGATGCCCTGAAGAAATTCAAAGGTGCGGTGCTTATGCTAGGAAAGTGAACGTAGGCGCTGGCCGTTGGATAATAGTACCTGATTCTCGGCGGCGTATGGGTATCGTTGTCATACTTGATAGCTAAGGATCGTCGATGGTGCTCGTGTTGCGGTTGAGTTTGGGTCGGCTGTCGCCGTCGCTGAAGCGGCTCCAGTGCTACGGTTGTGGCGCCTGTCGACATACAAGAAAGCTCATCTGTGGTAAGTGAACAGTTGCACGATAAAGAGAAAAACCGAAGGAGTACAAATCGAAATAACCTGATGAGGCTGCGGCGTCGGTAAAGCAGGGCCGGTGGAGTTGAATATGCCGTCCGTGGAGCGGGTCCGGTGCAGTGGACGAAGGCTTCGGCGGGCGCGTTGTACAGTGCTTTCGGTGAGGCGGATCTGTTGCGGCGGACGAGGGCTTGTATGAAGGGCCAGCGAAGGGGCGGGCGAGGGAGTCAGTGAAGGGCCTACGCTGTGGTGGACGAGGGCGCCGGTTAAGCAGATCCGGTGTGGTGGACCATGATGGCGGTCAAGGAAATCTGGAGCAGTGGACAAGCCAGTCGCTGAAGCCGCTTCGGTGAAGTGGTGAGTTGGCAGTTGGGGGTTCCAAGGTGTGGAAGGTAGATCCGGCGGGGTGTGAGGTCCACCGCTGGGGCGGAGGACTAGATTCGGCGGCTTGCCGTGGTTGGGGGGGTCGGGGAAGGGAAGGGGAGGGGCTCTGGGGTAGAATGTTGGGGGCAAAGAGGGGAAAACAATGGAGTTACCAAAGCAGCCCTTTTCTGTTCATGTGGCAGGGGTAAAACAGGAATATCGCAGGGCTAAACTTTCGGGCGCGTGATATTTCGATGTGAGCGGGAAGTTTGAAAGCTTTTGGCGCCTAAAATTATAAGTATTCTGCTCTCATACGTCCGACTATGATATCATGGCCGACAATTTGTTTGTTTTGCACGCAAAAAAAATGTGCAAGTTTTGAAAATCAATGTCTCCAACTCGAAACTTAGATTGTCCATCCAATTCAAATATGGATCATTGAGCTACTACAAGCAAATACCATCATACGGTCCAATTCAAATGAAATTCCAAATGTGTTTATCCTAAATATGATGACAAAAGCAAAAATGTGTATGTGTATGAATAAAGTGGATGATTATAAAGTTTGAACATGCCCATATGTGTATATCTCTAGGTTTGATATATGAATTTGAAATCACGAAATCCCGGCTTAAAAAATGTACCTCTGTTTAAATGAATTACAAAAGCTAATGATGGAGTCGAATTCCAAAATTCCAATCTTAGGTTTGTAATTCTGGTACATCAAGGTATATCATGCATGTTCAAAAGTATCGTTATCTCATAGTACAAACTGTGAAACAAATTGATCAACCATGAGTGCACAATATCTCAATTACGCTAAAGTCCCTCAAATATAGACACCTCACTCTTTATCTGAAGTCAACCCCCCCCCCCACCACCACACACACACACACACACATAGAGAAGTCGTTCTCTCCCCCAAACACCAACACACGAGCACATTAACACCCCTCTCTCTTGTAAAGTCCGGACCCCAACATAGGTCTCTATCACTTTGTCTCTCGGGCATGCACACATCTCTTCCCTCACTCTCTAGGTCTCCCGCTATCTCTCTTACCTAAGCACACGCACTATGTGGAGTGTATATTTCCCATACACACAAAACGTCGCCCCCAAACGTCTATCTCCCTAGTCATGTGGTTCTCGCGCACTCACCTCACACACCACCCCCACTGCAAACAAGCACACTTTGTCTCCTTGTGCACCACTCTCCTCTTTCTATCTCTCCCACATGCGGACCCGCCCTAGCTCCTTCCCTGTATACATATATGTCGTGACTCTTTGCATAGCTCGCTAATGTATAATCGTTCTCGATTTCGCACATTGTTCTCTACACCATCTATTCTAGATCTCTCATGAAGTCCCTATCACACACACGATGACTCGCTTCCCTTGCGTCTCCGTTCATAGGCCAATTTCGGACAACATCAACATTGTCTCCCTATCTATACGCCATTTATGGACACAAATGACCCCTCTCTTCCTCTCTCTCCCTCTCTCTCCGTCGCTAGCTCTCTCTTTCTCTCGCTCTCACACCCCTCTCCCACACACACACACTCGATGTCTCTTCCAAATAGTCTGCTCCCCCCGCCCGCACCCGTGCTATCTCGCTACTACACATGTCACACCATTCCCCCTTCCCTTATACTAGGTTTACATCATCAGTGGTCTCTCTACTCCACATACACTCTCTCCCTCTCACACACAAACGCGTGCACAAACACACACAGACACACACAAACACCCATTTATCTGGATCCTCATCTCTCCTCATGTCCGCATATGTATCTCACACACTCACTCTCTAATTATGTATATGTGTCTCCACGTTACACAACACAAAGCCCCATGAACATGTCTCTCTCTATCCTCCACACACATAGACACAAAGAATCTGTTATCATTGCCTCAGTCTCTAACATATCACACACACACACACTGTCTCTCTCTCTCTCTCTCGCAAACACGCTCAACAAGGGGTTCCCCGTGAATAACTTACCGTCTATTCATCAATAGTCGTGGCAGTACGGCGAACACGAGACGTGAAAAAGAATAAATCTACACGTGCTTAGACCACCTAGTATGACTACTAGGGCTAGAGCAAGCCAAAAGGCGCGCCGCCGTCACCCCCTCCTTGTCGGCGACGGGAAAATCTTTGTTTTACACAGTCGAGAAGTCATTGTGCTAAGGCCCCACATGCCGAGGCGTTGAATAGAAAGTAGATGCTAGTTTACGGAAGCAAGTATCGATAATACGTTTGTATCTCCATACTTATATTTCTTCTCTTATAAAAAACCGAGTTGGTGATGATGGTACATGTGCCATCTTGCAATATAGACCGTCCGATCTATATCTGTCAGATGGAAATTAAACTAAAAGGTACCCGCACCCCTCTCCACATTTGCAGACAAGGCCTTCCCTCGTTCATCCTTATCTCCAACAAACCTCATTGTTGAGCAATTAAGAAAGGAAGCCTCTGGAACAAACTGGCCTGGTGGCCGCTGCCGGCGTCGTCAATCTTATGCCTCCGCTCAGTCCGACCACCAACCACCACCACACCCCACTCCTCTTCACCTTATCTCATATTTCTCGAGATATCATTAGTTTTTACACATGGGATTACTCCCGCAAGGGTCAATCACAACAAGTGTTTTATAAAAAAATGCATCTTGATGTTCCGTGCAATGCACCGATCTTGCTAGTACTCCTACACAAGACTAAGTTGGTGATGCTGGTGTGTCTGCCATCCGTCGTTTCTGACCATTAGATCTACATCTAACGGTTGTGAGGTAAGTTGTTGCCTTTTCTCACCAACATCCCACTTGTCTACCAATTTGCAGAAAAACCCATAATTAGTATCTTAAAACCAACCACATCCCTCCCTGACCTCACCAAAACAGCCCAAGGAATATATTCTAATTGAAACATAATATATCTCTAGTGACATATGTATATCAAAATTAGAGTGTTTTGTACCAAGTTTGTGAATAAGTATTATTCAAATTATGATTCGTTGCAACGGACATGAACATTTCTAGTATTTCCAACCATGCATTTTTTTCCTAGTATTCCATAGTTTCGAGTTTTCCATCAAGATATTAGTCACTCATGGTTGATATTTACTTTCAATCATGTACACATATGCACTATGTAACTAGCCTTGCTTATTGGCTTCCAAAGCTTAACTTTCACTCCTACTTACAATATGTAGAGTATTTAACAAAAAACTACCACTTTCAACCAACCCTAGGAAGAATCTATTGTACAAAAAATAGCAAAACATACCCAAAAACTACCTAGTACTCCTACCGATTAGGTTCATATAAACCCATTTATGACAGGGTTGGCCCACACGTCCGTGCTGAGAGGCAGCTTAAACCAACACATTTTGTTTGACCGTTGACACGAGGGACCCACATCTGACCGTCTATCCTATTATTCCCCCTCAAATCATTATTTTTCCTGAACATTACTTCAAACAGTACTGATGCGTGTTCGTCGGTGGCGCCGGTGATGAGCGAGTTGGCCGCCGCTCCGCCGGACGGGCCGGACGCCGCGCTGGCCTCCGCATGGGTTGGCAGGCTGGCCCGAGCGTGACTCACGAGCGAGCAAGCCGCCGCGCTGGCCTTCGCTCGAGCCATATGGCTGGCCTTAGCGCGGCGCGCGCGAGCAAGCCGCCGCGCTGCCGTGCCAATCTAGCTAGCAAACCTTGCAGACAAGCAGCTGGACGGAGCTATCTTGGCTAGCTAGCGGCCGTGAGCGCCGGACGGAGCTGGCATCCGGGCTGCCGCAACATGGGCTCCGCACCGCCGATGGTTTTGACCTTGCCTTCTGCCGGCGGCGGTAGCTGCGTCCCATGGCCGAGGATGACTAGGTGGACGGGCCGGAGGTAGGAGGTCACTCGAGGATTTTTGTTGGTAAGAGGATGTACAATGGTTGATAAGGTAGTCTTATCTTAAGTCTGCCACGTATGCAAGTGGTAGTAGTTTCTTGGCATTTTAGTGGTTTCTTGCATTATTAGAGCAAGTACAATAGAGCTGAGTCAGCGGGCTATAAGAAATAAACTAGTATATTTCTGCTTAGTTGGAGGAAAGAGAAGAGGAGAGAGAAGGTAAGCGGGCTCTTCCTGAAGAGCCAGCTCTAGCACGTGCTCCTAGGCACTTTGTGAGAATGAGAAGTGGGCCACATAATAAAAAAGTAGTACACTCTTTTGATCTATTATTGTACATGTTGGCTATAAGATGGGCTGTAGATGACATGGCAGTGGCTTATAGCCAGCAGCTGGCGATACTATTAACCATTAGGGGTTTCTTGTAAGGAACAATGTACGTACTACTAGCGACAAAAGGCGATTCTAGGTTGCATTGTACTCCAACGAGTACTACTAGTGGTCGCGGGAGTGTATACCTCGTTTTGTGGGTTCGATCCCGGCCGAACGCACGGCAGCCTTTAAAAAAAAATAGTACTACTACACTTTGCTGCGAGCCAATATTTTACACGGGTAGTTTGAGTTTTGAAGTCAAACGGACGTGCGGCCCCACAATCTGGGTGCACTTGACAGCCTAGCCACATGAACGGGTTTTCCTTCCCAGCATCCCGTGGCTCGCGTGCTCGCCCTAGCCGCACCTCGCTTGCAGCTTCCAGCTAGTAGCATATTTAAACTAGCGCCTCCCAATTAAGCCCGAGGAGCCGGAAAAGCCTGGTGGGGCATTGGGAACTGTGCAATATGGCTCTGTACGTAAAGTGCTCTACTACCACTCTGTAGCTTGTGGCGTTGCACGCATGGACTTCACTCCATTATTGGCTCTACTATAAAAGAAATTCCTCTTGACGTGTTTTTTTTGAAACAGAGGCAAAAGCTTTGCTTCATCTCATTCATAAAGAAGGAACTACTAACAAAGTTCGACGAGATCCATTACACCTCCACAAATGGAAGCGAAAAGCCTAGGCTCGCTGTATCAAATAACTCAAATGTTCTACCCCTGCAGTAACGGTCGCTGATAAACAGGCTGCTAGTGTGTGCGTGAGAGGAGCGGCTGAACAGGCCAGCTACGTGAGAGGAGCGGCTGAATAGAGCACCGAGAGTACCCACTAGGCCACTACGCAGGTGTACTTCCCCTGCATTGATAGTACAGCGATGGTTCTAGAGAACAGTAGTACCCTCCACTTCCAACTGTAGCTCCTTGGCCCTGAGATTCAAGAGTTCAAAACTGGTGCACTATACTAGACTAGACTAGAAGTACAGTACATCGCACTACTAGTTGAGAAAAGTAGTACTAGTACTGCTACAGTACGAGTACGTACTCCTCCGTCACATAATGTAAGACGTTTTTTGACACTAGTTGGCGTGTACAAAAAATGGCAAAAACATACCCAAAATTTCTTAATCCACGCCAAAAACTACTACCTAGTGCCAAAAATTTCTTACTAGTGCTATTATTTACAGTATAATGCAATCCCATAACGTTACATAATGCTAGTACTAGTAGTAAATAATAGCCTCACCCCTTCGCTGAGGAACGATCTACAGTTGGAAGGGACGAGGCCCTGCGGTTACTACGCTCTTATCTCCTCCTCGCCAGTTCCCCTCCCCCCGAAGAGAAGGCAGTTCGTCGCTGCACCCATGGATTCGCCAGGCAGTTCTCCTCCTCGTCGGGGCTGGGAGACCTTGGACGACGATCCTCTGGGAGAAATCGCACGCCGCTCCGATGTCCTCACCGCCGCAAGACTCGGTGCTTCCTGCACCAACTTTTTCAAGACGCTGCTTAAACAGGCTTGGGAAAAGGCCATGCTTGTTGGTCTTCCATGCGTCCTCGAGGAGAAGGTTCTTCTATGGGACAATCCTTCGAACAGTCCACCGCTCCCTGGCCATGGTTGCACGTTGACTCCGCTAGAGTTGCCGACGTTGAGAGGTAGTCGGATTTTGTCCGATGAGCAGGTCAGTAATGGAGTTTCATCATGTAGTACTTAGTTATTCCATTTCCATCCCGTAATTTCTCCGCTGCCCACCGTCTTATATCTAGGTCTGGGTCGGTGCCAACGAAGATTAGCTTGCATACCTCCGGCCGGATACCACCATCATTATGCACAACATCCACAGCAGTGCGGCCGTTCCGGTAGACCCCTTCTCTACCATTGGGATCGGCCTTCCGGACTGGCTGGGCTTGAATACGTATGATGATGCCTACATGAGATTGAAGAAGATAGCAATTGCGGACCCGCCGACAAAGCGACGCGGCTACGACGATTACTATCTCATCGTGGTGTTTGACATAAGGATTGCCATAATTGCAAGAGGCAGTAACGGCAGAGGCTGGTGCATGTTGGCGGCGGCAGGTTTGTACCCCTACACGTTCGAAGACGTCGTGCGCCATCTAGGACGCATCTTCGCGGTGACAAGCCAGGGGGCTTGTTTCATCTGGTTGCCATCCTACGGTATGGGAGATTACAAACGGAATGCACAAACCATCATTTGCATCCCTAACGGTACTCCATTATTTTGCAGGGACCAGTCATCCCCCGATGAAAATAAGATCGCCGATCCTGGATGTGCATTTGCATCCGCGATTCGGTCTAATCTGGAACCTTGTAGCTAACTTTGGCATATTGGGATCAACTATCTTAGCAGTCGTTACCCATGGTACCACTGATGTGCAACATGGTCACACAATCTACCACGATCGGACCGTCACCATCTACCCAGGTATTCCATTTTTTAACCCTCTCGCCTTCTCTTTTATTGTTGTACTAGTAGTATACTTTGTAGTACTAGTAGGAGTACTTTTTACCTTGGAGGACGCGTATAGCTAGCTAGGCCCTTCAAGACTTGAACCCACTAGCTGCCACCATTTTTGTTTTTCCATGTCTTACTATCTCATCCATGTAGCCAAGAGTGGCTATATATAATAAGCCGGTTATTTTACTTCCTCCATACCGGAGTAGTACTATTTGCTGCACAGTATTACTGACCGCCATATTTGAGCACAACATTATTATGCATGGACCTTGACTATGTACGTCACCATGTGTCCAGATCTGGGATGCCGCGTGTACCAGATGAACGGCGCCGAGTTCGACCCCCGTGATGCTACGTGGGTGCCGAGGAACACTCTTGGAGAGTACTCGCTTTTCATCGGGGACAGCTACCCCATTGTGAAGCGGATGCCACCTTCCGTGCACGACACGGAAGGCCAGCCGTTCATGAAGCATGGTTGCGTCTTAAGTGCGCACCGCCGGATGAACGTCATGCTGGGACACGCTATCCCTGATTTATGCCGCTTCAGCTTGGATGAGTCTCCATCGTGTGGAACCGGACTAGAAAGCTGCGACAATGATTCCCGTTGCCCACTGCTATGGATCGTGCCATCCATGAAGAACACCTAGGACTAGAACCTGGAGGAGGACATGTAGCCCATCTATAACGTGTAAGTGGAGTACGGTAATTGTGAACGGTAGCGTTGTGAATATATGTAGACTAGTCGTGCACAAATTTATCACATGAATTGGAGATGAGCTTGTGTGGCATACTGGCATTTGTCCTTTAGAATTTATTACTAGTAAATGTGTTATGTGTACGTGCAACTTGTGTGGTTGTTGCACGGGCTCCAACACGCTCTTTGAGAAAAAAAGGTGGCACAGCTTTGGATATACGTGACGTGGCGGCAGCATACAATAGCATCGTTCGCTATAGTTGTAGTACACTCCTACTAGGACGACAACTCCTATAAAACCTTGCGCTTGGCTCTTTGCCTCTTCGGGAGGTTCAACAGTTCGTACTCGTGTGAACCTTGCACTTGGCTCTTCGCCTCTTCGGAAGGTCCAACAATGATGATACTACAGTACAATATGCTTCTGGCAATCTAACACCGATTGAACTGTTGCACGTCCACCGTGAAGGCGAGGGCGAGGGAGAGGAAGAGGGAGAGGGAGAGGGAGAGGGCGCTGTAGTCAAAACCCTCTCCTCGTCCTGTGAACCACCGCGCGCGTGGGCGAGGGAGAGGCGTAGTAAGCAAGCTTTTCCTCGTTCGGCGAGTTGACGGGAGACATCAAAGCAGTACTAGTACTAGTAGTAGTAGTCCATACTGCGTCCTTTCCGAGCAAAGCAGTACGAGAAAAATACACTGGTGGTCAACGTATGTAACAATACGCTCTTTACGGTCACTACATATAGTTTTGCGGCGATTATATGATCACTAGCTCATCGTAGAGCACCGTATTGCACCCTACTGACCGGCCACATAGTCGACGTGGCACTTTGTTGACTGGTTAAATTGTCACTTGGTTTCTGGGTCCCACCTGTCAGTTGGCAAAGCAAAGAAATCAGTTAAACAAAACTTTACGCAGGCGCGACACGAGTCCAACCCTTGCGCGCGAACCGCCCTGGTTATGTATGTGAGTGCATGCACGTGTCCTCCCTCGGTCTTCCAACAAAGAGTGTACATCGGCTATAAAACAAAGAGTGTAGTACATGATGTACATCTACACTTCCAATGCATTTAGCCTTTAATCTAAATCGATATTGATTGACTAATGCACCAACTTGTGCTGTAGGTATAGGCTACATGTCTATCCTTAATTACAGCATGCAACGGCCTTCATTTAATCTTCTTATCTCAATGGTCGCATGCACACATAAGTCTGCTACTTTTGGGCGTTAATTATGCCCTGGTCAATGTGTAAATCTCTAAATGTACGGTCTTTCACGGACGTAGGGAGTAGGTTGAGCACTTGAGCGTGAGCGTGTGTGTTGCGTCGTGTGCTGTGTGCCGCATGGGTGCATGAGTGTTGCGTGCGTCCATGTGTACATGTGAGTGTTGCATGTTGCATGCATGCATGCATGCATGGGGCTTACTCCCTCCCATTGACATGTCCATATTTCAAGCTTCCTCTGTTCCCTCCATATGGTGATACTCCCTCTGTTCCCAAATAGGACGGAGTAAAAGCCTCCCTCTGTTCCCAAATACGGAGTATTTGTCTTTCTACAGATTTCAACAAGTGACTAGGTACAGAGCAAAATGAGTGAAGTGAGCGTAGAGGCATAGGGATACTGTAGAAAGGAAGTCCTCGCAATCCATTATTCCCCATCTCGGTCAGAGAGAACTATTCAACTAGTCTTTGCAGTGAAGTGACAATACACGCTGCAGCAGATGGGACACGTAATTAATAAGCTGAACCAGCGTGTTGGTGTTACTAAATCAGCCTTACCCAGTACTGCCATCATGTTTGCCAGTAGAGCACGCTTCCGCAAATACGCCTACGCACCTCTGTCCTCCATTAACTGACATATGGTCCCTGTTGTGGTAGACCCACATGTCATCGGTGTAACTATTTACACTCCGAAGGACGGTATATCCTGGTAGTAGTACTAGTAGAATTGAGATTGAATGCACTTTCTTCCCCGTCTTCCACTCTTCTTCCTCCTCTCTTCTTCTTCCTCCTCTCTTCCCCATCGTCGGCCGCACACCATTTACCCCTGCTCACTGCTCGCCCGCCCACGCCATCTTCCTTGGTAGCTCGCGCATACCATATCCCCCCGCTCACTGCTCGGCCACACGAGGAGAAGCTTCTTCGCTCGCCCGCCCGAATCCACTTCCCCGCTGGCTCGCAGGCACCGAAAACCCCAATGGCAGAACCGACTGACACGCAGAGCCGTGATTGGAATTCCCTCCCTGATGTTCTCTTGGAGCAGATCTGTAGTCGTATGGACCTACACAGCACCGTCCGTCTGGCCGCATGCTCGGTGTCTTTGTACCGTCTACTCGTCTGCAACCGGCCGGCTCTTTTCAAGACACCCTGCTTGCTGATGCCCGATCCTCGCAGGTGGCCCAGACACCGACTTGACGATCCTACGGAGGTTGCCGTGGTTCCCCTCGACATGCTACCACTACCCGTCCACCTGTCCTTCATGCGCGGCCACTACTGGGCGGGCATGAAGGCCAACTGGATCGTCCTCATCCACCACACCGGTAGTCCGTGGCGTCTCGTGGATATCTACACCCAGTGAGAGATCACCCTTCCATCACTGGATACCACCGCCATCGAGCCTCGCGGCCCGCCGGACACTCCTGCCTACTACGCACGAGACGTGTCAAGCTTTTGGCTCGACCTCTGTTTGCAGAAAGTTGTAATCTGCGAAGTGCCCACACCATCAGAAGACTACATGGATTACAAGCTCATTGCCTTGTTCAACATGGGATTAGTCTATCTGGAATCCGGTCGCCATACATGGTTATGGCTCATCATCAATCCTGTTGAGGCAACATTTCTGTCTGATGCTATAGTGCACGATGGCATCGTTTACGCGGTCAATGCATAGATTGGCTGCCTATACTGGTGGAATCTATCGTCGTGTAATTGTTCTATCTCATCTCATCTTTACCTTATGAATATGACTGCCTGTTCATTTGTTACAAATTTAGAATGCATAGCATGTCTATAACCACATCATTGCTATATGTTCCTCTCATTTCCTAGATTTTTATGACCACACATGTTATTGTTAGAGTTGATATTAGAACAATTGGCATCTAATGATTGTTAGAATACATATTATGAGAATAACATCATGATTGCTATATGTTACTCTCGTTTACAAGATTTTTATAACAACGCATGTTATTGCTTAGAGTTGATATGAGAACAGTAGTAGTAAGTGCTATGGTAGAATATGAGTAGGCGCTGTCATAGCTGTTTTCCTCTCATTATTACATGATGTTTGAACCATGCCATATTGCTAGAATATGAAAGCCATTGGCTTATTTTTTAAACTTGGGGTATGATTATGACCACGACATTACAATTCTCTGTCTATGATATGTGTCACTGTTATAATAATCTTAATTCCACACATACTCTGAACATGATTGTTTATTTTTGTCCTTTTGGTCTCCAATTTGAATTGTTGCAGCAGACGCAAATGAGCTGGCCTTCATGATTCCAGGACCTGGAATCATACCAGCCGATGGGTGGTGGTTTATCGCTCGTTCAGCTGACGGCGGTCATTTGATGCTCATTCGCACGTACCAAATTGACCAAACCATTACATCAAACCACATGTAGTACAATGCGTGGGGTGTTCGTGACATTGATGGCTATGGCTGCTTTGTGTTCGAGAAAGATCCCAGCTCTGTTGGGCCAGGCGTATTCAACTGGAGGCGGGATTACAGCCTCGGCAACCACTCCTTGTTCCTCGGGCTCAATTATCCGATCATCCAACCAATCATCGATCATATCACCGGCGATGATTACTATGCTATGCAACTTCCATTCGCGAGGGGGGCTGTGTTTACACATCATACCATGGGTTTCATGAATCACCATATCCAGAGATTCGTCGACATAGCTTGTTGCCAGATAATCTTCAGTGTGTGAAAGGCATCAAGCTTCCATGCGATGGATGGCTATTGCAAACCCGACATGCGGCGATGTGGTTCATGCCAACAGCAAATATGCACAACTTGATTCGTGCTGATATCTAGACTGAGCCATGTATTCTGCTACTGTAGCACGACCCTCTTTTGTTGGATATTATGTATTGTTGTTAGTTTGAAGCACTCCTCTGGTTTGAAGGATAGATACCTTCCTGGGATCAAGTGCATCCTAACTCATCTGCGTAGGATGTACTGATAATGATGATGGAGATGCTGTGCAGAAGCCATATATATATATCAGTTAGGCTTCAAGTGCGTACTTGTTAGTTAAACCTATGTATAAAGTGTGACACTAAATACGACTATTAAGTAGTACAGTAGCAGTACTAGTATACGTCGGTCAAATTATTCATCATGTCCACACATTGAATTGACGTGACAACACGTTGCGCGTGAGGTGACACAAGAATCCCGATGGCGTGTTCGGGTATTCTGGACTTCAGATTTGGAGTACCACTTATTTGTTGAAATCTTCCATCATTCACTTAAAACAGTCGATTGATCATACATTGAGTACCATATAACTGGAATTACCGATGCAAGTCGAAGAAGGATTGGCCGGTGCTGCCAGCTGGTGTCAAGTTCGATCCCACGGATCAGGAGCTGATCGAGCACCTTGAGGCCAAAGTGAGTGCTGACAACGCGAGATTTCAGTCTCTTATCGATTTGTTCATACCAACCATCGACAGCGAGCACGGCATATGCTACACCCAACCTGAGAAACTTCCAGGTAAGACATCGATCGTCCGTCTACTTGCACAAACATATTCCTTTGTTTATAGCTCTATTTTTCTTTTTAGACGCAGACCTGGTGAAGCAATTACAATTTGACAGTTAATAAAAAGCGAAACAAGTGACTGCAACATGCCAAAGATGTTATGAAAATGCCAACTAGGTACACTAAAACCTGTATTCCACAATACTGCAGGTATCACACTGAGTGGCCTAAGGAAGCATTTCTTCCAGCACAATTCTAGGGCGTTCAAAAGGGGCATGTGGACGCGTCGCAAGATACAGTCGGAGTGCGGCATGCACGCGATGTGGCACAAGACCGGCAATACCTTGCCGGTGATGGTCAACGGCCGGCAAGACGGGCAGCAAAAAAGGTTCTGGTGCTGCACACCAACAAGAACTTCGACAGGCAGAGGACCAACTGGGTGATGCACCAGTACCACCTCGGGGACCTGGAGCAAGAGAAGGAGCGGGAGCTGGTCCTCTGCAAGATTTTCTACCAGACGAACACTAGGGCCAGGAGTAAAAAGATTATAAGTTAGTTTGGTATTGGTAGTTGTACTACCTTGTCGTCCGCAAGTTGGTATTGTTGTTAACGATCTTTTGGTATGAACTTGCATTTGCTTCCAACCATCATGCCGAGGGTCGACGTGGATATAAAGCTGAATCATTTGTGTCGAAATGAATTTTCAGGCACCTGATTTTTATTTGATGGGTAGCATAAGCACCCGCCGTTCGAATTCCCAGTTCTCCAATTTTTTCGAAACAAGTGCATGCACTTATTATCACGATAAAAAAACAATATCCGTGCTGCATCCCAGTTATCAGTCTGTACTTGCAGAATTCTCTCGTTTATTGAGCACGTATATTGTTTTTTCAGGTCGAGCAAGTTTCAACTGGGCTGTAGACTGCCCAGGGTTGGTTTTGTTTTAAACAGGCCCAACCCATGACGACAACGGGGCACAAAGATCCAGCAGGTATCTACTGGCCTCTGGCCCGCCAGCGTTAGTGATATTTTGTCTTACAACATCCGCAGGCAGTTTTTTTTACTGAATCAAACACACAACCCAGTTCTATTTTCCTCTTGAAACGCATGTCCTACATCCGTTTTCTAATCTCTACCTATAGTTTTACTAGTTCATATACACGTATCATTATATTGAAAACACATAAAATTCCCTTTTCATATTTACATCCTTATTTTTGTTGTTTTTTCCCACCCAGCGCTGATTTTTTTACCACTGGTTTTCCCTTAAACCAACTCAATTGTCCCACGTCTTATTTGCTTACAAAAACAAAACAATTTTTTTGGCAAATGAATAAGTTCTTAAAAAATGTTTATCATTTCGGGATTACAACAGTTCGGACTCCACCGAAATATGCAAAATAAGGTTGAACTTTTTGACCGTGGTCCTGGGCAGAAAATGGGCTGTAATAAATTACTTAAGAATTAGCAAATGGGCTGCAAATTATAAAAAATAGCAAATGGACTTTATGTTGTCTGCCACAGATTTGGAGGCTGACTTGTTGGCCTACTAAGTGCATGCGTACACAAGGTTTCTCAAAAAAGAAACTTAGTCAACAATCGACTCTACCAGCGTCAGACCGTTAGATGTCAATCTAACGGCAATCGTGCTTCTTCAGTCTCTGATCTTCCTGCCCCAGCCGCCCAAACCAGCGCCGTCGGAACCGCCTGCTCCCACCTCCCGTGGCCGGCAGTGCTGCCGGGCAGGCCTCACGGCCCCATCATACTCACATCCCTGGCCTGTCTATCCCTCTACTCACCCACACTTCCTGTTATTTTCCGGCGACGGCAGCCGAACTAGTCAACCCTTGTACTCTCCACCGCGTGGGCAGCCACTGCCGTGTCTTCCCCGGCTCCGTGTTGTTCCCTTCGTAGGCCTCGCTGTCGTCCACCGCCCTGGTGCTCTCGGCGCGGCGTGGTCAACGATGTCCATCCAACGGCCGTAATGCTTCTTCAACCTCTGGTCTTCTTGCCCCAGCCGCCCAAAGCAGCGCCGGTCGTGCCGCATGCTCGTGCTTCCCGTGGCCTGTTGTGCTGCCGCGGAGGCCTCACCGTCCCCATACTACTCCCACCGCTGGCTAGGCCATCCCTCCACTCACCCACTCCCCCTGTTATTCTGCGGCGACGGCAGCCTCACACCGCAGCCGAACCAGTGATCCCTTGTACTCCTCTCCACGTGGGCATCCACTGCCGCGTCTTCCCCAGCTCCGCGTCGTCCCCTTCCTAGGCCTCGCCGTCATCCACCGCCGTGGTGCTCTCGGCGCGGCATGTGTTGGGGAACGTAGCAGAAATTCAAAATTTTCTACGCATCACCAAGATCAATCTATGGAGTAATCTAGCAACGAGGGGAAGGGAGTGCATCTACATACCCTTGTAGATCGCGATGCGGAAGCGTTGCAAGAACGCGGATGAAGGAGTCGTACTCGTAGCGATTCAGATCGCGGTTGATTCCGATCTAAGCACCGAAGAACGGTGCCTCCGCGTTCCACACACGTGCAGCCCGGTGACGTCTCCCGCGCCTTGATCCAGCAAGGAGAGAGGGAGAGGTTGGGGAAGACTCCATCCAGCAGCAGCACAACGGCATGGTGGTGATGGAGGAGCGTGGCAATCCCACAGGGCTTCGCCAAGCACCGCGGGAGAGGAGGAGGAAGAGGGATAGGGCTGCGCCAAGAGGAAGATGAACTTCGTGTGTTGGGCTGCCCCTTTGCCTCCACTATATATAGGGGGAGAGGGAGGGCTGCGCCCCCTCTAGGGTTCCACCCCAAGGGGTGGCGTCCAGCCCTAGATCCCATCTAGGGGGGCGGCCAAGGGGAGGAGAGGGGGGCGCCACTAGGGTGGGCCTTAAGGCCCATCTGGACCTAGGGTTTGCCCCCTCCCACTCTCCCATGCGCTTGGGCCTTGGTGGGGGGGCGCACCAGCCCACCTGGGGCTGGTCCCCTCCCACACTTGGCCCACGCAGCCTTCTGGGGCTGGTGGCCCCACTTGGTGGACCCCCGGGACCTTCCCGGTGGTCCCGGTACATTACCGATAACACCCGAAACTTTTCCGGTGACCAAAACAGGACTTCCCATATATAAATCTTTACCTCCGGACCATTCCGGAACTCCAAGTGACGTCCGGGATCTCATCTGGGACTCCGAACAACATTCGGTAACCACGTACATACTTTCCCTATAACTCTAGCGTCATCGAACCTTAAGTGTGTAGACCCTACGGGTTTGGGAACCATGCAGACATGACTGAGACGTTCTTCGGTCAATAACCAACAGCGGGATCTGGATACCCATGTTGGCTCCCACATGTTCCACGATGATCTCATCGGATGAACCACGATGTCGGGGATTCAATCAATCCCGTATACAATTCCCTTTGTCTATCGGTATGTTACTTGCCCGAGATTCGATCGTCGGTATCCCGATACCTTGTTCAATCTCGTTACCGGCAAGTCTCTTTACTCGTTCCGTAACTCACATCATCCCGTGATCAACTCCTTGGTCACATTGTGCACATTATGATGATGTCCTACCGAGTGGGCCCAGAGATACCTCTCTGTTTACACGGAGTGACAAATCCCAGTCTCGATTCGTGCCAACCCAACAGACACTTTCGGAGATACCTGTAGTGCACCTTTATAGCCACCCAGTTACGTTGTGACGTTTGGTACACCCAAAGCATTCCTACGGTATCCGGGAGTTGCACAATCTCATGGTCTAAGGAAATGATACTTGACATAATAAAAGCTCTGAGCCAACGAACTACACGATCTTGTGCTAGGCTTAGGATTGGGTCTTGTCCATCACATCATTCTCCTAATGATGTGATCCCGTTATCAACGACATCCAATGTCCATGGTTAGGAAACCGTAACCATCTATTGATCAACAAGCTAGTCAACTAGAGGCTTACTAGGGACATGGTGTTGTCTATGTATCCACACATGTATCTGAGTTTCCTATCAATACAATTCTAGCATGGATAATAAACGATTATCATGAACAAGGAAATATAATAATAACTTATTTATTATTGCCTCTAGGGCATATTTCCAACAGTGTGGTCAACGTGGTCAACGAACGACTTCCATCGGAAGAGTACTGTACGTGGAGAGGCTGGCAGCTTGGTCCACGGCATCCGCAAGGAAGTGCCTCCTTATTATGCGCAAAATAATTATTCCTCCACCCGACAGCAGGGACCCACCAGACGGGCCACCAGTATTTCGTGGAAAAAACGTTTCCCCCCTGACTGCTGGGACCCACTGGACGGGCCACCGTATTTCGCGAAAAAAACGTTTGCCCCTGACTGCTGGGACCCACCGGACGGACCACCGTATTTCACGAAAGAAACGTTCCCCCCGCTGTCAGCTAGGACCCACCGGAAGTGCCTCCTTATTACGCACAGAAAAATGAATACTCCCCCTGCTAGCTGGGACCCACCATGGTGGGAGGCTGACTTGTGGGCCTACTAAGTTGACGGGGACGGAGGGCTTTGTCAACTTAGTCAATATGAACGATTCTAGCTCCAGTGACCGTACGATGTCCACCCAACGACCGTAGTGCTTCTTCAACCTCTGGTCTTCTTGCTACAGCCGCCCCAAGCAGCGCCGGTCGTGCCGCATGCTCCTGCCTCCCGTGGCCGGCTGTGCTGCCGCGGAGGCCTCACCGCCCCCTACTATTCCCACCGCTGGCCAGGCCCTGCGGCGACGGCAGCCTCACACCGCAGCCGAACCAGTGAACCCTCGTACTCCTCTATGCGCGGGCTTCCACTGCCGCGTCTTCCCCGGCTCCGCGTCATCCCCTTCCTAGGCCTCGCCGTCGTCCACCGCCGTGGTGCTCTCCGTGCGGCGTGGTCAACGTGGTCAAGGAACAACTTCCATCAGAAGAGTACTGTACGTGGAGAGGCTGACAGCTGGGTCCACGGCCACAGCCCAGTTTTTTGTGATTTGCCAAGTAAGTCGCTTTGTCAGGCCTGTTGGGCTGCAAATCTTTCAAGACGAGGAGAGATTTCATTCGGCTGGCCGAGAAAATGGCCCATCAGTAATGAGAAATGGGCTGTACATTTTTAAAACACATCAAACCGGCAATTAGTTTCAAATATCTTTTTTTTCATTTTGAGATTTTAAATTACATTAATTTTTATGCGTGGAGAATTTGTTGGATTTTATATTGATATACATTTATTTTTAAAATCAGTTTGAATGTGAGTCGAAATTCCGGGATTAAAAACAGTTCGGACCGCACCGAAATATGCAAAATTTCGTATAATTTTTTAACCGTGGCCAATATATGGGCTGTAATGCTAACAAAAAGAATATGGGCTCCAAAAAAACCTTAATAATTAGTAAATGGGCTGTAAATTATTAGAAATAATGGCAGATGGGTTCTATGCTGTTTTCCACAGATTTGAGGCTTTCCTAAAAAAGGTTGACGCACAAGCAGTGACTGTTGGATGGCCATCCAACGGCCGTCGTGCTTCTTCAATCTCTGCTCTTCCTGCTCCAGCCGCTCAAACAAGCGCCGGCGAGACTGCCTGCTCCCTCCTCCCCGCGGCCGGCTCTGCTGCCGCGCAGGCCTCACCGCCCCACCATACTCCCATCGCTGGCCTAGCCATCCCTCTACTCACCCACACCTGTTGTTATTATCCAGCGACGGCAGACGAACCAGTAAACCCTCGTACAGTCGTACTCCCCTCCGCGTGGGAAACAACTGCCGAGTCTTCCCTGCCTCTGTGTCGTTCCCTTCCTACGCCTCGCCGTCGTCCACCGCCCTGGAGCTCTCGGCGCGGCCTGGTCAACGTGGTCAACGACCGACATGCATCTGAAGTGGACTGTACGTGGAGAGGCCGACAGCTGGGTCCACGGCCGCACGCAAGGAAATGCCTCCTTATTACGCGTAAAATAATGGTTCCTCCACCTGACATCAGTGACCCCCCGAAAGGGCCTCTGTATTTCGCGAAAAAAACGTTACCGCCGCTGACAGCTCGGACCCACCAGCTATATCTTCGCACGCAAGGAAGTGCCTCCTTATTACGCACAAAAAATGAATACTCCCCCTGTTAGCTGGGACCCAGTATAGTGGCAGGTTGACTTGTGGGCCTACTAAGTTGACGGGGATGGAGGGCTTTGTCAACTTAGTCAATATGCACGATTCTAGCTCCAGTGACCGTACGATGTCCATCCAACGGCCGTAGTGCTTCTTCAACCTCTGGTCTTCTTGCTCCAGCCGCCCAAACCAGCACCGGTCGTGCCTCGTGCTCCTGCCTCCTGTGGCCGACTGCCATGCGGCAGAGGCCTCACCGCCCCCTACTACTCCCACCGCTGACCAGGCCATCCCTCTACTCACCCACACCCCCTGTTATTCTGCGGCGATGGCAGCCTCACACCGCAGCGAACCAGTGAACCCTCGTACTCCTCTATGCATGGGCATCCACTGCCGCGTCTTCCCCGGCTCCGCGTTGTCCCCTTCCTAGGCCTCACCGTCGTCCACTGCCCTGGTGCTCTCGGCGCGGCGTGGTCAACGTGGTCAAGGAACGGCTTCCATCGGACGTGGACTGTACGTGGAGAGGCTGACAGCTGGGTCCACGGCCGCAGCAAGGAAGTGCCTCCTTATTACGTGCAAAATAATTATTCCTCCACTTGACAGCGGGGACCCACTGGACGGGCCACCGTATTTCTTGAAAATAACATTTCCCCCTGACTGCTGGGACCCACCAGCTACACCTTCGCACGCAAGGAAGTGCGTCCGGAAAAAAAACAAAATGATTCGCCCCCCTGACTGCTGGGACCCACCAGCTACATCTTCACACGCAAGGAGGTGCCTGACAGTAGGGACCCACCTGGTCGAAGCGTACGTAGCGTTGTCATTCTGGTCGCGAACGTGTACGTACGTATATACTGGTGGATGTAGAGGCGCGCACGTGTCGTAGTAGAGGCGCGTACGTGTCGTAGTAGAGGCACGCACGTAACATGTACACGTACGTACATCGGCCAGGGTGCAAGAAAGAAAATACGGCCACGTATGTGTTCATACGGGCGGGGTCTCGAACGCCTACTCGCGCATACGTACGGCCAGGGCTCGTGTACATGGCTGGGTCGAAACGGAGAAACAGCGTCGTCGTCGTGTTCATGGGGAGGCAACGGAATGCGTCGTGTTCATGGGGAGGCAACGGAATGCGTCGTGTTCATGGGGAGGCAACGGAATGCGTCGTGTTCATCGGGAGGCAACAGAATGCGTCGTGTTCATCGGGAGGCAACGGAACGCGTGGGAGCCAACCGACTGGGTCGGAACGGAATGCGTGGTCATGTTCATCGGGAGGGCTTGGACGGAACAGGCGATGGAAACGAGGCCTGGCGTAACGCAGAACGGAGGAAACGGACCTCCTGCGGTCGAAACGGGGGTCCTGTTGATCGGGAGGGGTGTGGCGTACCGCAAAACGGAGGAAACGGACCTACTACGGTCGAAACGGGGGTCCTGTTGATCGGGAGGGGTGTGGCGTACCGCAAAACGGACAAAACGGACCTCCTACGGTCGAAACGGGGGTCCTGTTCATCGGGAGGGGTGTGGCGTACCGCAAAACAGGACTCCTCGGGATACTGTTCATCTCCACCGTCGACCTCCTCCAGCCTCCACGGGCTCCTGTTCATCCAGCCTCCACCGCGGGCTACTCCACCGGCTACTGTTCAACC
>NC_057811.1:422771422-422781609 GCF_018294505.1 Triticum aestivum | reverse complement strand
GCAACGCTCACTGTTCATCCCAGAGGCAGCATCGATCGGCTTCAGTTAGCAGCAGTAGCAAAAGAATCGCTCGATCGGGTTCAGTTAACAGCCATCGATCGATCGCTCGGGTTCGGTAACGCGTAGCCTGCAGTGCAATCGCTCGGGTTCAGTTAGAGCCCAACGCCTCGCTCGGGTTCAGTTAGAGCCAATGCCTCGCACACACGCGCGTACGTGTACGAGAGAAACGCGCATCGCTCGGCCCCCGACCTCCCACCGTAACCGGGAACTCCCCGAAACTTTCCTCGCCCTCGCTTCTACCACGGTTTTTTCCGTCATGGACGGCCCAAAGAATGTCATGCAGCTGCGTCTCCGGCCCGCCCAGGACGAAAAGCCCATTTTCTGTCATGATTTTTTGTCATAGAAGTAGGAGCCCACCACATCTATGATGATACCGGGTTTTGTCACAATTATCGTCATAGAAGTGTCATATGTATGACAGAAAAAAATTCGTTCGACCCAAAATGTCACGGATGTGTCTTTTTTTTGTAGTGAGTAGCGTCATCTGGGCCGTCTAATATAATTCCAGCCCGTTTTAACTTCCGGCCCATGTATGGCCCATGGCGTCTTTCAGCCCATATGAGGCCCTTATTACTCTCGGCCCATTAACGGCCCATGGTAAAACTGGCCCGTAATGAACAGTGTATCACTTTATACCCATTAACGGCCCGTGGTGAAACTGGCCCGTAATGAACAGTGTATCACTTTATACCCATTAACGGCCCATTATTCTGTTGGGCCGTTTCCAGCCCATGTTATCTTATGGCCTTCTCATGGCCCATTTATTCTTGGGCTCATTTCCAGCATTCGGTTACTTACGGCCCGTTACTGTCATTTTCTACTTGTGGGCCAAATTCAGCCCGTGCTTACAGTCGGCCCGTTTGTGGCTCGTTAATACGTTGGGCCGTTTTCATAGCGTCATCAAATAGGCCGATTAACGACGGCCCATTATGGTCGGCCCATGAACGGACGATTCCAACTCTAGCCCGTTTACGGCCATAAAGCGGTATGTTATTGAACCATGTTTGGGCAATCGATCATACGGCCCGTAGAAGGCCCATTGATAATACGGCCCGTAGAAGGGCCATTGATGATACGGCCCATAGAAGGCCCATTGTTTCTACGGCCCGTAGAAGGCCCAGTGTCACTACAGTAAAATATGTAGCCCATGGTTATTGTAGCCTAGTTTTAAACAAAAGGTTATTGCGGCCACTAGCAAACCACGGAAAAAGAACAGCACCGACTACAAGCAAACAAATAAACAAGACAACAAGGAAATAAATAAGCAAGCAACTTACGCTAGGCTATCACGGCTATTACACATATTACATCCATTGGGCATCAAAGTTCGCCACCAGTGCAAATATAGGGAATAAAGCAGCATATCATATACACTGGTTGTCAAAGTTGGCGACCCAGTGCAAATAAACGCCGCAACAAAACATGTCCAGAACTGAAACCACTTCAGAAGATCTCAAGAAACAATATCCTGTGTACCCATAATGCTGGCAAGATGCTTAGCAAGCTTATTGACTTTCTCTTGTTTGGCGCTTAAATCCTCCAGCGCTTGCTGTTGCACCAGAAAGTATGCATCTGAATTCTGCAGGGACTTCCTCAGTCCTTCAGCTTCCTGTCGCAACACATCTGATCGATGTCTTTCAACTTGAAGCTGAGACTCAAGAAGACGAACTGATTCAAACATCGAGTTCGAAGAGCTTGTGCCAGCAGTAGTGGCCAGTAACTCGAACACTACATCAAGACAGGACTTCTGGGTTCTCTCACTGTCGTCAAGGTAGTTTTTATCAACTTTCTTGGAGACCAACAGGGATGTCTCACTATCTTGAACCTTATCTGCATTACTTCCTTCACCATTGCATAACGGGGTACTGTTCTCCAATATTTTGTCTGCATTCTAAAAGAGAAACAAGCAGACACATCACAGGTTTACCATGTTGTATATGAAACTCATTTTGGTAAATCGGCTCAGTAGTAAAGTGCACAGGATAACAGCATGAAACAAACATATATCTATGTACCATGGTCACTTTATGGTCTATATCATTCTAGTTTGTGTTGCCAAATCAAGATAGAGACACAGTTCAAATAATATTTGTTTAGGACAAAGCAGAATAGACAGAATATAAGTGTGGGAAACTATAGAGACACTTGTAATGTGCATGACATGAGAACATAACTGTTTATTCAATTGAAACTGAAATCAATATAGAGCAAGTTACAATAGCAAACCAGTTAAAGAAACAAGTTTAAAACATACCTGTTGCGCCATTGGAGTTTCAATTCCATCCTTCAAATTTGAAAATAGTTGGTCTGAGTAAATACAGTGATGCAAGAGCAAAGGAGTATGAACCATAGCTACAGAACCTGACTTGAGAACAATTCTTCTTCTCCT
Source organism: Triticum aestivum (assembly GCF_018294505.1). Lineage (NCBI taxonomy): Eukaryota > Viridiplantae > Streptophyta > Magnoliopsida > Poales > Poaceae > Triticum > Triticum aestivum. The sequence continues at coordinate 422,779,160 of NC_057811.1, read as the reverse complement.
TTAAGCGTTGGGTTGGGATTCAGAGTGGTGGTCCTCGTGCTTTGGGCACTGCAGTTCCCTTACTAACTGCTCGTGTTTGGGTGCTCTGTGGTGGAGACGGTGTTGTGTCAACTGGAACTGGGTTACTATCTGCTGGGGTTGGGGTTAGAAGGGGTGCAGCTGGTTCTCTGTCCAACTGGGTAGGGGTACAATCTGCGGGAGTCTCGGTTATCTGTGGTGGGGCTGGTTCTTGGGCAAGTACAACCATGGTTCTATCTGCATCAATTGGTAGCACTATCTTTTCTGAAGACCGTGTTCTTACTCCCTTAGATACTGCCATCACCCTCTCCAATTCAAATGGCTGATAAACAAGAAAAGTAATTGAATGTACAGACATTGTATGATAGACAGGTGCAATGGATAGTGGGGAATAAAAGAGGGCATGAAATAATTCACATTTATGTTGTCTAACCAAACAGGATAGCATGACACAATTTCACATATATGATGGCTAACTAAAGAGGATAGCATGATACAATTTCACATTATGATGGCTAACTAAAAAAGATGGAAAGACATAGTTCAAAATATGATGACTATGTAAACAGGATGACATGATATAACTATATAATGTGTTTATTAAATAGGTTGGCATGCCATAATTCACATACATGCCGCCTATGGAAACATGATAGCATGATATAATTCCTGGATAGAATGACATAATTCAAAATATGATGACTGTAAACACTAAACAGGATGAGATGATATAAATATATGATGTCTTTATTAAATGGGTTTCCATGCCATAATTCAGATAGATGTTGTGTATGTAAACATGATGGCATGATATAATTCAAATATATGATTTATATACTAAGAAAGTAAGCAGATGGCAATCCATATATGATGTAAAAACTAAGCAATGCAAGACAACATGCATGACATGGGTAATATAACCCTGCCAAGTTTGAGCATAGACCTCAGGGGGGAAATAGGACTGGTCATCAGTCTCTGAATCCTCCTCTGAGGAGCTCTGTGTATCCAGCAAGATGTCTGCTTCAGCAGGTAGCATTGTCTGCTCTAAATACCTTGTTTTCACTCCAGATACTTCCATCACCGCTTCAAATGGCTGATGCACAGGAAGAGTGGTTGAATATACAAACGTTGTCGACAAATGGAACACGTAATACAAAAAATGATAGCATGATATAATTCACATACATGATGATTGACTCAACAGCATGGCATTGCATAATTCACATATATAATGCCTTTGCAACAAGATAGCACTGCATAATTCACATATATAATGTCTTGCAACAAGATGGCAATGCATAATTCACATATATGGTAATTAGACACTAAACAGGTGGCATTCACACAAAGCATGCTTAAACTAATCAAATGACATCGCAATGCAAGACACCATACGCACGATATGAGCAACATAACCCTGCCAAGTTAATTAGAGCATACACCTCGGGGGGGGGAAATAGGACTGGTCATCTGTCTCTGAATCCTCCTCTGAGGAGCTATCCGTAACCAGCGAGATATGCGCTTCGTCAGATAGCATAGTCTGCTCTGAAGACCTTGTTTTCACTCTAGAATTTTCGATCACCGTGTTAAATGGCTGATGCACACGAAGAGTAGTTGAATGCACTAACATTGTTGACAAATGTAATACGTAACAAAAAAAAGGATGGCCTGATTGTCACATCCCTAGTTCTGGTTTGCTCTAGGCTAGCTAGTCATGTGTCCATCATGTTTAAATTTCAATGAATTTGAAATGGGGACATGTGAAAGCCTCAGAAATCATTTCTGAAAAAGACCAAGATAAAAATTGCTTCAAATAGGTCCAAGAAAATGTTCATGTTTCTCTATGGAAATATTGGCCAGAATTAAAATTCAAACCAATATTTTTAGGAGCTCATAAATATTTATTTTGGGCATTTGAAGCTAATGCAATAATTATTTGCATTGGATATATATATATGTTATATATTTTATATATGTCCAATAATTCTGGGTAAATGTGAGGGGCTCTGGAATAATCCAAATAGTCCCTACAAAAATTTACCAGAAGCGTATAAAATGATTTAGTGCAGAGACTAAATCAAAACAGAGTTAAAATAAATGGGAAAACAGAAACTAAAATAGAAAGAAAGAGGGACAGAGAACCTTCCTGCACAGCCCACCACTGTAGCAGCCTACTGGCCGAAGCCAGCCCAGCCCACCAGGGGCAGCACTGTCTTCATCCTCCTGCCAGGAGGAGAAGCAGCTGCGTGCCCGGTGCGCAGACGAACCACGCCGGCTCCTCCCTGCCTGCGTGCCCCTCGACTGCCTGGTCGCCTCCACGCGTACCACGCCGCCTCCTCGACCCTCTCTCACTCTCCCTCAAGCTCATCCCCTCCTCTGGCTCGCTCTCTCATGCCCACCGAGCACGCCCGTCACCACCGTCGCCGTCCACCGTGGCTACCGAGACCCCCTCGTCCAACCACCGTATCCCCGAGCTCTGTCGTCCTGCTCTTCCTCTCCTCGTCAATGCACGCAACTCTAGGAGCAGCAGAACGCCACCCCCGTCGTCTTCATCACCGTTTATGTCCGGTGATCCCCGTGGTCGAATTCGCCGCCGCAGAGGCCTCCCCGAGCCCAATGAGACCGCCAACGACCCCGCTGTGAGCTCCACTCCGTTTCCTCTCCTTCGTTTTGCTCGCCCGTGCTCCGTAGCCTCCTTCCCGATGAGCCCGTGTGTGCGCCGCCGCACGAGGTCGTCGCCGGCATCGTTTTCGGCCACCCCGCGGCCTCCCGTCCGGTCCTTTGGATGCGCACGAGCGAGTTGCCCTCCCTGGTGCCAGCAGCGCGACGAACTGCCATCTCTAACGCGAGTCTGGCGAGCTCTCGCCGTCGGTTTGGTCATCGCCGGCGTAGATCCGGTGATGATGACGTGGCTGCTTAATTAGGGCCTAATCACCTAGTTAATTAACCACCGCGACACAGACAGTTGGGCCCCGTGCCCTTAATTAACCACAGTTTATTTCCTGTTTAGTTTTAACTAATCACAGCGGCCCCACGCGTCAGTTGACCTTGCTGACGTGGCCCTTGACCAACCCCACGTGTCTGTGACTCTAGCCAGCGCCGTGTCACTGACCTATGGGTCCCACTGGTCAGGTTTGACCAGGGGCAGCCAGTTGACCTGCTGACGCCAGGCTTACGTCGTGCTGACGCAATAAAGCCTTTCTGGCGTTTTTATTAATCCAGGAATTCCAGAAAATTGTTTAAACTTCTAAAAATCATAGAAAATTATCTGTAACTCCAAATAAGATAAATTATATATGAAAAATTATCAGAAAAATCCAATCTTTCCATTTATGCTACTTTCATGCATAAAAACCCAACTTATACCTGCTGCATAAGTGAAAACATTCAAATGGCATTTTAAATGCTCAAACTAGAGTTTGCATTTGAACCTTTGGTTTAAATGGACTCCCTTGCACTTGTTGCTAGCTGCATTAGCTCAATTCACAGCATATTGCCATGTCACATTCATGCATCATATTGTTGCATTGCATTGATTGTGTTTCCTCTCTGTTGCCGGTGTTGTCCCCTCTCGATAGACGTGGTTCCGACGATGAGTTCGATGACACTGATGAAGAGCTATATGATCTTCGGAAGTGCCAGGAAAGCAAAACCCCCTTGTTCATTCCGATACAATCCCACTCTCTCGCTCCTGCTCTCTTTTACTGCATTAGGACAACAACGGTTCATCTGTTACTTGCTGCGGTAGCTGAACCCCTTTATCCTCTGCATGACCTTTCATTGCCACAGTAAATAGATGAAACCCACTAGCATGAGTAGGAGTTGTTTGAGCCCTGATGTGCCTACTCATTCATGCTTGTTGTCATGCCTGCTATTGCTTAGAGTTGTGTCAGGTCTGATTCATCGGGAATGAAATGGAAAGTGGTGAACTTGTCCTACTGTGAGAGAGCTAAGGGTCTGAACACGATTTGGTAAAGGTAGCGGTGAGAGGCCATGTAGGAGTACATGGTGGGTTGTCTCATTGAAACCGTCCTCAGGAACTGAGTTCTGTGTTTGTGATCCATGAACAGTTACTACCACACATTGGGCTCCGGGCGCTCCAAGCTCTCTCGACTTATTAATCAACCTGATCTCTGTCCAGGAGTTGCAACTAGTTTCTGGTGTTTGTAGGTAGTGTTAGTAGTCTACCAAGTGGTACCCGGTACAGGTGGGCTTGGGACAGACTAGGCACCGTGGCACTGTGTACCAAGCGTAGATCCATCCGTCGAGGTGGGCTTGGGAACCCTGCACACATCGTTTGGGGCCGTGAGCGACACCCCGGCCGGATCTCCTTGCGGATGGAACCCGAATAGGCGATAAACCTGGACGAGAGACTTGTGTGGTTAGTCAGGTCGTGGCCGACTCCCTCGCCAGGCTTCCGCTTGAAGGTTGCCGAGGTACACGACGTGTACATGGTGGTAAGTGGCGAGAGCGTGTGTGAAGAAGTACACCCCTGCAGGGTTAATATGATCTATTCGAATAGCCGTGTCCGCGGTAAAGGACTTCTGGGTTGCCTATAACAGTTCATAGACAAGTGAAAGTGGATACTCTAAAATGCGCAAGATAAGCGTGAGTGCTATGGATGGCGTCCTCGTAGGGAGACGGGAGCGGATCCATAGTGGTGTATTGATATGGTGAATATGTGAACTCGTGTGCGCCACCTCAAAAGAGTTACTTGCAGTCATAGTTCAGGATAGCCACCGAGTCAAAGCTGGCTTGCTGCAGTTAAACTCCACCACCCCCTTTGTTGATACCGATGCATATGTAGATAGTTCTGATGTAAGTCTTGCTGGGTACATTTGTACTCACGTTTGCTTATTTTATGTTTTGCAGAGAGACGTCAGTCTTGCTAGTAGTTCCGTGTGGACTTCGACGTTTAGCTTGTTACCTCAGCTACGATCTTGTGCCCTCGGCAGGATCTAGTAGATAGTCAGGCTTCTCAGCCTTTTCCATTTATAGTTGTCTGTACTCAGACATGTTAAGCTTCCGCATGTGTTTTACTTGTATGCTCTGAATGCTGGGTCGAGAGACCCATGTTTGTAATATCTGGCTCTTCGGAGCCTAATGAATAAATACTCTGAGTCGTAGAGTCTTATTGTGATGCCATGATGTATTTGCACATATCGAGCATATTGTGTGTATGATTGAAATGCTTGGTATGTGTGGGATCCGACAACCTAGTTGTTTATCCTTGGTAGCCTCTCTTATGGGGAAATGTAGTCTTGTGCTTCCATGAGCCATAGTAGTCCGCTACAGCCCGGTTCACCGGAGTCCTGCTAGCCCAGCACTACTGCTCCGGAACACTTGACTGGCCGGCATGTGATTCACTTCGTTCCTGTGTCTGTCCCTTCGGGGAAATGTCACGCGGTGACATCCGGAGTCCTGCCTAGCCTGCTACAGCCCGGTTCACCGGAGTCCTGTTAGCCCAGTGCTACAGCCCGGATTCGCACGCTGCTGACCGACATGCTCGATGTTGATTCATGTATGCCTGTCCCCGTAAGTTAGTGCCACTTTGGGTTCACGACTAGTCATGTCGGCCCGGGTTCTCTATCATATGGATGCTAGCGACACTATCATATACGTGAGCCAAAAGGCGCAAACAGTCCCGGGCCTTGGTAAGGCGACACCCGTGGGACTACCGTGCGTGAGGCCGCAAAGTGATATGAGGTGTTACCAGCTAGATTGATGTGACTTGGAATCGGGGTCCTGACACTGATATAATTCACATATAAGATGACTGGCTAAGCAGGATGGCATTGCAAAATTCACATATATGATGCCTGGCTAAACAAGATGGCATTGCATAATTCACATAAACGATGAATAAACTAAACAGATGGCATTCACACAAAGCATGTCTAAACTAAGCAGTTGACATATTTGATGTATAAAGTAAGCAATGCAAGGCACCATATGCATGATATAACCAACATCAGCATGCCAAGTTAGAGCGAAGACCTCATGGGGTAAATAGGAGTGGTCTTCTGCTTCTGAATCCCCCTCAGAACAGTTATCTTCCTCTTGATTACGATCCGAAATGGGTGGAGGGGGGCTGCCTTTGCGCCCACCATGGAGCGAGGTCTGCAGGAAATTTTATTGCCACGCAAGGCTCGTCTCTTTTGCTCTACATGTTCAGTTCCATTGTGTAAAATAACTGGCATGCATAGGAATAAAACATAGTGAGATTATGTAAGGAGTGCATGCACAAATCCAGAGTGATGGTAGCAAACTGTGGATAGACCCAAAACCAATGATAGCAGGCAGATAATAGCTTTAGTTAAAAAATACAGATAATGGCTCCTTTAATGTTTGTTTGCACCCAACATGAAACTCATAGTAGACACCCGAGATTAACCAGATAGTAGATAGATAGTACTGATTGCTGCCTCAATATGTGCCCCACAACCATTTAAAAACTCAAGTTTCAGCATAAGTTTGGACTTGAGTTGGAGTCTAATAGGTGAACACGAAGATAAAGTAGCATGTCATCATATTAAGCGATGCATAACGTAAGCAGACACGGAAGAGTGCAACCTCTCTTGCGGACCCGTGTAGTCCTCAAGGTCATCTGCTCAGTTGATGATGGTAATGCAGTTGTTGTGGCTGCCGGCGGCGGGGAAGAAGATCTGAGGCGGCGAAAGACAGTCTGGAGAGCGGATCCCTGCTGTGGTGAACCCTTCCGTCGTTGGAGCAGCTGAGCTGGGGTGGAACACAGCACCGCAGGAGCAGGACAAACCACACAAGGTTTTCTTTGACACATATCTGTAACAGAAGTAATTGTGTAAGGGCTTGTTTGAATTTGAGGATTCTAACAATGCAGGGATAGGAGATAGACAGGAATAGGATAGGAATGCACGTGCAAAACAGAGAATTTAAAAACATAGGATTTCTGCCAATCTGGGTGTTTGGTTCACAAGAATTGGAAGATCACAGGATGCAAAGAAGCATGGTGAGATTAAGTCAAACCACAAGAAGTATACAACCTCTTTGGCGAAGCCATGTCGATCTCAGCGTGATTGGGTTGGCCGGTGAGGATGCTCTGGCTGACTTGGCTGTTGGAGGAGGGGAAGAAGATCTTAGGCGTCTAGAGATGGAGCCCGAGGTACTGCTCTGCTGTGATGGAGGATTTCGTCGTTGGAGCAGCTCCGGTGAGTTGTACGACGCCGAGGCTGAAGCAGGACAAGAGAGATAACGTTAACCTGAGTGGAATTCTAATAGCATCTCCAATAGATGACGTAAAATACATAACCACAAAGTGCTAGATGTATACATCAGCGGCTCATCTCTGAACTTAACTGTCGAAACTGAATTTAACTGTCGAAACTGAACTTAACTGTCAAAACTGAATTTTGATGTCGAAACTGAATTTTACTGTCGAAACTGAACGCACTAGAGGTGAGGCTACACGTTAGTCGACTGACTTTTTCATCTCTGGTCAGTCGATTTTGCAGCCGTTGGATACGAAATCAAGGGCCTGCAGTTCATCTTCAACCTCCACCCCCCTGAGACGCTAGCCACCACCGGCCAAACAGCCGCCCCCCGCCGCCCGCGACCGGCGGTGCGCCGCCCCGCCCGCCCCGAAAACACTCCCCACCGCCGGTCCGCCGCCGCCCCGGCCATCCCTCTAGGCCCGCCCGTGCCGAGCTTTCTCTCCGGCGATCCCCACGCCACCGCCCCACCA
>NC_057811.1:422694432-422771006 GCF_018294505.1 Triticum aestivum | reverse complement strand
ACCGCCGGCGACCACCGCCCCACCCTGAACCCCAAGATAGATAGTGGGGTACCTCTCCAGCGAGCCCCCCTCCCCGCTGCGGCTAGTTCTTCCATAACTCCGGCGAGCCCCCCCACCCCCTGAAAATCGACTGACCCAAAAGTCGATCCAGTCGACTGAAGTGTAGGTAAATCGGAGCAGCATCGCAAGCAAGAGCAAGAGAGAGCAGCAGCGCGAGCAAGAGCAGACCAGGCAGGGGACCTAGAGCAAGAGCAGAGCAGCAGCGCAAGCGAGAGCTAAAGCAGCAGCAGCTCCTACTGATGTGGACGTCGCCGCTGAGGGAGCGACGTCGTGGAGGAAGTGGCCGGCGACGCCGCGGTGGATGGAGCCGCGCCGTGTCGGCTCGGGACCGAGCACCGGCAGCACCGTGAGATCGAATCAAGAAGAAAATGCGGTGATTAGTGTACAACTCTTTGGTGGCGCCGATTAGGCCGCAGCTTCATCCGAGGAAATGGTGATGCTGATGCTCTTCCGGTGGTGCAGGTGAAGACGACGGTGTTGGAATGGAGGTGGCGCGAAAGACGAGGGGAACATCGGCGCAGCTCCTTGGAGGTGGAGGACGGGGTGGCTGAACCGGCGAGACGACCAGATCGACGACGGATCCTCATCCGGTATGGTGGATGAGGGACGTCGAGGTGTTGCTGTGGACGACGTCGTCGGTGAAGAGCCCTCGGCTGGGTGGCGGACGGAGGAGGGTGTGGGGCTTCGCGGGTTTTCCCGGACTTGGTGTACGAATGGGTGGGCGGATGGGATGGGAGTGGGGCACCATGGCTTAGGGATGCGCTTGTCCGAAATGTGGGGTAAGTTACAAAAGCACCCCCACCGATTTGAGGCGGTTCTTTCGGTTCAGGGGTATCACGGGCATTTCACGTGTCGGGATTTCACAGGAGGTGGGAGTTTTCGTGCGCGTTGTAATTTTGGAATAGCAAGGCATGGGTTGAGATGGAGGGAGTTGTCGGAGCACAACGAGACAAAGATATATCTTAAATATTTCAGGCTAACAAGGCGCGGGTTGAAGAGGCGGGAGTTTCGCAGCACGATAGACAGATACACTAGCTTGAAATTTTGGCATAACAAGGCGCGGCTTGAAATTTCAGGAGAACAAGCTTAACGTGTACCCAAAAAAAAAGAATATTTAGACTAGTATGATATACTACGTACAATGTGTTTAACACGCACAACACACACACAGACACCATTTAGACTAGTAAGGTACACGTGCATTGCACGCATGAGATTTGGCAACCAAATTATGAATAAATACCACATTATGGCATGTAAGCTTTGAGTCATATATGCATGATGTAGATGTTCGTTTAATTCTTATAGTTCATTTCATTCAAAATCATCTAGTTTTTATAAGAAAGCAAATCTATTTTAAGATTCATGGAATTATGCGTTGTAAGGCATAAAGTAAAAACAAATCATGTAGAAAAACATTTGGGCGATTATGATACGGAAGATTCTAGAACAAAGAAGAAATGCTTGTGTTTTGAGGTTTGTGCATTAAGCTTAAGTTCAACCATAGAGTCTTCTAGATTGTACATGTGGCAAAATCTGGTGGAATCTAGATGATATCCAACGGCCAGTAGTGCTCAAATTTGCCAGCTCTGCACCATCGGATTGGCCTGATCCAATGACCGTCTTTCAAAGTTAAAGTTATCCGCACACTATATAAAAAATATAAAATAATATATATATGGGTATAGATATGTGATGCGAAAGCCACCCATCATCTCCAATTAGAATAGTGTGTCCATGCACGGATGCAATGTGGCCAAACGATGTCTGCCATCGGTATCTCAAATTCAAACCAGTCTGACCTTGTTCAATGTGTATACATTACAACATGCTCATTTCCAAACCACACCGCACAGATCTCCGTTATATTCATGCATGCATGAGTTTCAAACATCATGATCTCTTATTCAAATATTTGAATTCAACTTTACATTGATTATGACCTCACCTAGTCTTTTACACCCACACATTGGTCTTCTCTTTATAATTGTACCACTAACTTTCTCTCGTGCATGCATGCACACACACTACTAGTCGGCATTATCCATCGCACACATGCAATCTTTTTCTTCAGGTCGATCTCCCATGAAGGTACACACACACACATCCCCCTCTCCATCATATCGGGCATTCTTTATCTCTCACGTGCATGCGCAACGATCGATGTTCTATGTGTGTGTATATATAGCTAGGTCTTTCATAGTTTTCCACATAAACCGATCAATCTATATATCTAGTGAGGTCTCACCCTCTTTCCCACATCCACATCGATCAATCTATACCTCTCTATATAGGATTACATATATAGCTAATACAACCACATTAATTATATATCCAACGCCCCCCTCTCATCATCCATGCCTTCCGCTTCATCTCTCAGACGCGCACACAATGGCGAAGACAGGGGCAGCAAGGGCCCTGCCCCCTAACATCACTATATATCGAGGCTAATATGAATGTGATCAATTGACAATTGCTGGTAAAAATGGTTTAAGTTGATGAATTGGCCCTCCTCGTAAAGGATTAGCAATGCTTGGCCCCCTAGCTCATGGGACATTTTTCATGGCTCCGCCACTGCGTGCAACAGTGCACGTTCTCGCCCCCTCTATCTAAATATCGATCTCGCAGTTGTGCACTCCTTCATAGTCTCCCTCCAGTCGGCCCCTCGCACCATCTTCTAGCCCCCCACCGGATTTTGCCACATGCACAATCTAGCAGACTCCATGGTTGAACTTAAGCATAATGCACAAATGTCAAAACAACAGTGGTTCTCCTTTGTTCCAGAATCTTCCGTATCATAACTGCCCAAACTTTTTTTTCTAGTTGAATTGCCATTATTTGTTTTTACTTTATGCTTTACAACGCACAATTCCATGAATCATAAAATAGATTAAGGTCTTCTTTGATTCAAAGGATTCTCGAAGGAATTTTGGAGGATTCTAATCCTTAGGAATTTTGTTGGATGCTGCCAAGCAGCATATTAAGGACATGAAACTGATGAAAGAGATCATCGCCCGCCGCGAGAACTAGTCTCCGCGACCTACAGCGCATAAAGAAAGTAGAGATCAGCGAGCCAGATCGTTGTATGCGTCTTCCTTCTTCTTTTGCCCTTGTGTATTTGGGGCGTAGCCGCATGTGGATTTTTTTAATTATCTTCCTAATTATGTAAGACAATTATTATCCACTCTCGTCGTCCTTATATATATTCATCAGTCTTGCTATAAGTCGCAGTAGATGCTATATAGGTCCGTCGGATCTTACATCAAGATCCGTGCAAAATTTTCTTTTCAGATTTTCTTTTTTCTCTCTTAAATCTTAGTCGAGTGAGACATTGCCACGCCATTAAACAGAGGCTTGGGCGCCATTAATGGAGACCTTGGGAGAGAGGTCGACGACAGATGGAAGTCAAAGGGCTCTCCTCCCGACAAGCACGCGCAGGGGTCTGATCGCACGCCTCCCGTACTCAAATAGCTACCCTGCATGACGCCTCCTAGCTAATAAAAAAAGGGGACGCGTGGCGGCACGTAAATGGTAAATAGAACGCCCACGGTTTCAATAATACTTGTGTTTCCGATTGTAACGTGACAGCACTTGTTCCAAAATGACTTTGTTGATTTTTAATGTGTGCGCCTTCGCAAATCGGACAGCAAAATTACCACAACATGTTGGTGCCATGTCATGACACCAAGCCAAGTTTCATGATTTTCATGCGTGTTTCGGATTTATAGGAATTAAAAAACCAAGTTCCAGCCGAGCCATGATGCCCAGATGTTTGAATTTCATTCCCATTTCTGGCATGGGACCTAGAAATTTACCCGAGGACACACATGTGATTTTTCTACCAGCTTTGGTGCACTGGAGCATGTGCTTGTATTTAAAATTTTAATTATGCACACAAAGGTGGAACTTTCCCTCTCAGAACCACGCGCCTTCTTGAGAGAAGCTCCGGTTTGCAAAAAGCTTATACCAAAACTTGTTCCTATTCTGCAATTTTTTTTAACACAGCATGGTAGTACCATGACATGACACCATGCCAAGTTTCATGATTTTCAGGCGTGTTTTGGATTTACAAGAATTTTAAAACCAAGCTTCTCAATGTTCTTGGCTGAACCACGATGCCCAGATGTTTGAATTTCATTCCCATTTCTTGCATGGACCCAGAAATTCACCCGAGGACACACATGTGATTTCTCAGTCAACTTTGGTGCACGGGAGCATGTGCTTCTAGTTCAAATTTGAATTATGCACATTAAATGACCAGAAACTCAATTAATGTATAAAAAAGGCCAAATGAACCCAGAATAATTCCAAAATTTAACAGGGCACTCATATAGTTCCATGTTGCCTCTTTAAAGAAAATCTGGGGGAGGCCGCGTATACTGTTTCGCACACAAAGGTATAAAGAAATAAAGAAATTAGCATACCTATTTAATTCTTGGGTTCTTATTATTTATGCCACTAGTTGTGTATTACTACTCAGTTTTGCCATTAGAAGTTACAACTACTCAAAAAATGCCATCGATCCATGAGATGCCTGCTCAAAAATGCAATTAGATATCTAAAAAATGCCATCTTTAAGTTAGATGTTTGCTCAGAAATGCCATTAGACATTGTTATTTTCACGTCAAACCCGTTGACCATGTTACATGAAAAAAATAAGCCGATTCTCACAATGATAAGTTAATGGTGTCCAGCACAACACACCCCTCAAATAAAACTAAGCACCCTGGAATTCTTTGACAAAACTAAGCACCCTGAAATTCTTTGACAACTAAACTGCTGGCTATATGATGTTGGCCATATATATTTTACGTATATAATGTCAAGAAACGAGTGGTAGTACTATACCAACTAAAAGATGAAATGTACGAAATATAACAAGAAGAAACATAACATAGTTCTGCTGGGGGCTCAGCACAACACACCCCTCGAATAAAACTAAGCACACCAGAAATTAAACTAAGCAACTAATCCGGTAGATGCTGCATTAGAACCACCATGAGCAACAACACTGCCACCTTACTCGGAGTCCTCGTCCACGTCCTCGACTTCGTCCTTGTCCCTCTTCCTCTTGGGCGATACTTCTTTGCTTGAACCGCACACTTGGCTCTTGCTCTTCATCCAACCCTTATAGATATGGAAACAAAGGTAGCCATCCATTGCAGCATAGTGGATGTGGTCCATATCTAGTACATTCCACTGCCATGCATGACGATGAAACGTGTACAGAGGTTTCTCTAGTTTATCGTACGAAGGATGAACCATGGCTCCTGCCAGGGTCAGCATTGAAGGATGGTCAAGGGAGGGCACCAGCCCTTCCTTCTGGAGGTCGAAGGGGTCGCGTACAACGAGGCCTATCCGACCCAGGATTTCCTTGTCGTTCCTAAAGTCTACAGTAACGAATTTGATTCAGCCGCCCTTGAGGAACTTCTTAAATTGCTCGCACTCAACGTCGACATGGCATATGTGGTAGACCAAGCATAAGTCATGCACGCAAACCTGGATCACGTCGGGCTTCTTCTTCTCTGCCTCCTTTAGTTTCTTCTCGCTTCCCAGGACTATGGTGTACTCAACATCTAGCCCAGCGACCCACTCATCATTTGAGTTTTCGAACATGCGTTTGAAGCGAGCAAGGCATGCTTTCACCGTTGCGGAAGAATGGGTGTAGATGACGTTGAGCTCATCGCCGGTGATGGTTCTAACCTTGTACTCACCGCCGATCATGGAGATTTGGAACGCCATGGATTTGGGAGGAGGGTTAGGATTAGTGGAACTGTCGTAATGTGAAAGGACGGGACGACTAGGAGCGGTTTATCGATTGTAAAAATGTCGAGTGGGGGCGTGCGAATGGCAGGGTAGTGGTTTGCCTGGTGGATAAATGGATTCATGCACAGTACTATGGGGGCCCAATTAGATGTCATGTCTACTCGACGCCCAATTAAATGGCTTTCGATGTCATGTCAAGCGTCGAGAAAATTACAGGTGATACGAAGCTTTCCATTCTCCCATGATACGGGCTTCCGAGAGCCCTTGGATCTGATATCGCAGTTGCATGGCGTGATTCTAGACCTATGGGTGAATATCCTATCCTGGAGTGTTATTCTGCAAATTTTTAGCAACTTAGCATGCTACCGTTCGATCTCAGATCCAAGGGCTGCCAGCAGCCCATATCATGGTCACGCCTACCACGACCGTCGCCTCGCTCGCGCGGTCGCGCCCTTGGAGATTTAACACGGTGCGTTAGGCTATCTGATGTTGGCATGCCATACATAGTCATCACTTAGTCACTCATACAACAAGGTTAGCTATAAGGTTGGCTATAAGAGTATTTTTTTTGTTTACTTCTCTCTATCTCTTTCTTCGTAGTATTTATTGTATTTGCCAAGGAGTGACCTCTTCCAATGAAATGGTGCTTAGATGAGGTGGGCATTAAATGGCTTAGCAACTCAAGTCCCCAATGCATAGGTGCTTAGTTTTTTGTTGCTAAGTTTGCTTCATCTAGGTACACGCGCTTATCACCGTTTCTTCCTGGGGTCACCAAACTAGCCTCTCTCTTCTTAATTAACTTGCCAAATCAGACTATGTCTATGTGGCAGGCTTAGCACCTGTAGGATCAAGTACAATAGTGGGCTATAAGCCCGATTTACATGGCATTTTTGCATATGTGAGGGAAAGAGGCAAGGAAAAAGTGGAGGAGTGGGCTCTCAAGCAAGAGCCAGCCTCTACATGGTGGAGCATCGGGAGAGGCACCTGTATGGAGGTGGTCAGGAATCGGGAGACTCACGTCGGTCGTAGCGCCGCAGTTAAAATGATAATGGCAAGTCAAATCACCAGGCCCCACCTGTCCAAAAGTAACTCGCTGTCAAATCACACAGCCCTACGTTTGCAGCAGCCTACTCCCTCATCTTCTTGCGTCTATCGAACCGACTAGGCGTAACTGCCCCGCCTACCGCGCGGGAAAAGCCCCGCCCTCGACTTTTAAATAGTACAGTATACTAATTTTGTATCCATGGATTGCGCCATGGAGCAAAGCCTCAAGAAAATGGCGGTACACATGTACGGAGTATACAACACGCCCGTCGCATTCGCGTCGCACCCCAGACGGTCGGTCGGTCTGGCACGCCGCTCTCCGAATGGAACGCGCGTCATATTGCATTTGCACACACATGTGGGACCGCAATTGAGAACTGACCATAGGCACACTCCCCGGCCCCGCAAGTCGGGTGAGTTAATAGAAGAGAGAGACGAGCGATAGTACTACTAGAGAAGTGTTGTAGGAGTACATACGTTGGTACCTGGACGATCCCTGCAAGACACGGAAGATCAGTTCATCCATGCATGTGACCAGACTCCAGCAGACACGCCTGGATTTGCTATCGTCTACATATCGTGCAGGTTGTGTTGTACAGGGCTGTAGTTCTGGTGAGAAATCTAAAAAAAGGTTTCTTGTCATCTCGCAAAATTAGGTGTCATGTGCTTCGGATCACTGTGAGGGTTAAACAGCGACAACTGAGTTGGGCTAGTCATTGGGGGCACATGCATGAAGACTACTCGGCTGCCATCTAGGTCAAGCCGGCTATGTTAATTAGGACATCTATAGACGGACCCCTTTTCTACGAGTTTATCTTCAATTTGAGCTTTGATCCTCGTCTAGTTTGTCCGTCGGGATTCATCTTGTCTCCTTTGGGCAGTGAGGTTATGATTTCTTGTCATGTGGCATTTTTTCGTGTTATATGTTATAATCCAGTGCTTCAGATCAAAATGACGACAACTGCGCCTCCGGGGCACGTGCATGAAGACTTCTCGATAGTCATTGCCGAGGTCAAGCCGGCTCCAGCCGGTAGAAAAAAGAAAACTAGTACTCCAGTATATACGCAGGAGCCTCCGCGCTTGCTTGCTAGTGTTGCTCTCTTCACATTGTCTCGTCCTCTCCAGATCTAAACACGACAGCGGTGGCCACACTCTCTCTCTCTCTACTCACCGCTGGTTACAGATCCAGCCGGATCCTCTCCGTCGGGGAAGGTGAGAAGGTGCAACGTTCACGCGGTCGTCCTCGGCGATGGCTCTTACCCACTGCCAGTGCGTCCCGATCAGCATGCCTTGCCATTCTCTCCCAAGCATCGCTGGCGAGGGAGGGCCTCCCACCCCTTCTTCCTCGCTGTCGTAGTCTGGGCAGATCCGGCCTCCCGCCGCCCACCTAGCGACATCCCGGCGACCCTCGGGTATAACTTCCTTCGAAACCGGCCTTGCTCTACTTCCCGAGCTCCTAACGTCGCTGCATTTGTATCTTTTACTATTTCTCAGGCCCCCTCGTGTAGATAGGATCGATCGGCTGTTCAAAAACCACCTATTTTTTACTGTTAAGAGGTAAAACTAGTTCATGCACTCGAATCTAGTAGTACTTGGTTCAAACAAGGAAGAAAGGGGGTGAGGGTGGGGGAAGATTTGTTACCTGCATCTAGGACTTGGTCGAAAGAGGAAATAATGGGGGCGAAAAGTAGCAGAGACTGGCTATCCAACTGGTCTCTAGGTCTAATAGGGAAATAAAGGGAACGCAGTACAAACTCAATGTAAACCCGATCTAATAGTTGAAAAAGGAAAGAAAGTGGGGACTGGGGGACAAGTCAACAAAGTAAGTCCAGCACTAGATTTGCTAGCCTCACACAGTATAAGGTGGCTATATACCGAACAAAAATGGGACCAACCCAGATATCCTCTTCTGATGTTTGTTGCCCCGAGCCGCTCATATGTAATGCCATTGGTAAAATGTAGCAGTCGCACTGTTCAAAGTAAGGACACGTTAAACCCAGTTGTTTTCAATGTAATGCCTCTAGTAATATGAATCAATGGCACTTTTTTTCATGTCCTGCTAAATTTCCCATTAAGATAAGTTGCTTCTTTTCCTTAGAGATGCAACTGTCCTAGTCCACCTACTCTCCAGGGGCTTCACGACCAACCTTGATGTTGCTCAATTTTATTGCAACTATTGAAGAAGAAGCTCTGTGGTTTCGTTTTTTGATGAAATGGAACCGGGGCTGGAGCCCTTTTCTTAAAAGAAGAAGAAGAAGCTGCTAGCTCATGGGACATTGCTTCATTTTTGGTGAACTGCACCAAAAGGTCCCATGAATTGAATCATCCATGTTGGTGACTGGTGTCATCCCTTCTACGATGGCATTGACAGCAGATATGGTTCCCATCACGAGGTATGTTCCTTTTTGGGCTGACCATTTGCCAAAGATCCTGCATGTTGATCCTGCTCTTGTGCTACTGTTTTGGCACTGCCATGATAAAGCAGTAATGTTATTATTTTGCACCTTAATCTAGTGGCACTATTAATTCGAGGCAATGTTTTGGCACCGCTAGTGCCACTATTTTTTTTATATCGAAAGAGGGGGTTCCCTCCGATTTCATTAAAGAAACCCAACCATAGAGAACCATTATCTGACAACATCTCAGTGTAAACGAGCAGTTATGCAACTACTACTAGAACGGACTGAGTACTAGTAGGAGACAAGTTCGCCACATAAGCTAGGCAGGTAGGGGGATGCAGCACCAGCTCGGCCAAGTTTGGATTACAACCCAAATGCTACCACAGAAACATCAGGGGGAAGATAGGGACTGAAAGAGCCAGCTTCAGCATCCCAGTCTAAGCACCCCCGGCCTTCATCCTTGCGACGCACGGTACACCTTGTTTGCCACCTGCTCGACCCTAGTGTCACTGATAAAATGAAGTAATAATACAGTTAAAATAGAGCGAGTGTCCTCTCTATCATTTCATTTCCAATGTAGATAAAGAAACTGGTTCTCTTTGTTAATGTATGTTTCATCAACTAGTCCCATTGTTAATGTTTAAGCATTTCTGCAAACTGGGGTGCTTAATTTTAGTTGATCTGCACAAAAATAGAGATTTGAATGTCTCAAGGCCCCTCCTTGTACTACCGCTGTACACTGATGTTCATCACTGGCAGAAGGTGTATCGGGGAGACTTGGGTCGATTTCCAGTATGATGTAATATTTTCTTCTGTTTATTAGTGTATGTTTCATCAACTAGTGCCACTATAATGTAATCACGCCTTTTCATTATCTGTGCAAACAGGGTTATTCAGCTGCATTTTGGTGGAACTGCACAAATGTACGGATGGAACCGGCATATATGCAGAGTGCGAGGTGCCAAGTAAAAATTACCGACACCAACCCTGCTCCATCTAAGCATTGGCATCCACCACCATCAGTGGGATGTGTGGCGCTCACTGTGGACGGATCTTTCTCGGCAGCAAATCCTCTAACCAAATACTAGTAGCTTAGACTTAAAAAATACTAGTAGCTTATATTGGCAGTTTTCTAGGGGTGTACTCTTTTCTGAAAGAAGCACCAATCTATTTTTCTTTATTTGTACACAGTGTCACAACTTTGACCCAAAGGTCCAGAGCTATTTTAGGGTGATTGGGGTAGTACTCGGAGACTGATTGTAAGCATGATTTTTATTAGTTGTCACACTGATTGTAAGCATGAGCAGATGGAAGATTAGGTTAGTGCGAAGCTTACCGTAAACCCTACTGACACCGTTGAAACGAGGCGAGCGTTGAGGGAACCGTGGAGAACGGCGGGGAAGCGATGTCACTCCATCCGGCCTCCTCTTGCGGTGGGAGAATGAATACTCCTGTGGCTCCAGCTGGCTCTGCACCCTCACGAATGGCACACCGTACTCGATCGATTCGTTATCCTCTGGGTGCTCGACCTTCGACCTGTACGCCCACCACCTCCGCCTGATTTTGCCCCGGGCGAATCTGTCTGCTCTATCGCCCAGAAGAGATACTCGATGAACTCGAAGGACTGCGGCGTGACTGCCGCCGGGGAGTACATCGCCGCCCTGATCGCCGTCGTCTTGCTCTTTCGCATACATTGCTACATGGCCCTCACCGTCCTCGAAATCTCCCACTCATTGTCAAACCAACTAAGGATCTCCTTCAACCTGGCTAACTTTGCCTGGTCGCCGCCGGCGATCTGCCTGATTCGTTGCTGCATCCCCTCCATAGATGTCCTTCTGAGTGGTCCGGTGCTAGCTTTGGAAGATGGGAGGAGATACGGTGGTCTTGCAATAGAGAAGAGGGAGAGGCGAGACGGTGGTTTTGGAATGGAGATGATGGGGAGGAGAGGGGGTGGTTTTGAAATGGAGAAGAGGGAGAGGCGAGACGGTGGTTTTGGAATGGAGATGATGGAGAGGAGAGGAGGTGGTTTTGCAATGGAGAAGAGGGAGAGGAGCGTGCGGCAGCAATTTAGGATTGGACGAGAGGGCCGGCACGCTGTGACTGGATCAAAATCAAAATCAATTTACCCTTCGATTAAGAAAGCGACCCCACATTAACTAGTCTCCCTTTTATTCTAGGTCATAATTGACCATGATTTTCGCAAATAAAATATATGTTATACGTTGCAAAAATAATATAATTTGAAAGTACATTCAGATATGAACCAAACGATACAACTTTTGGTGACATGCATTCACATTTTGCTTGTCAAATACAGTACGTGGTCAAACTTTGACCCAAAATATGCAAAACAAAAGAAAAGACTTCCAAGACCAGCGCCGCTCTTCCCCTCTTCTCCTCTTAAACCACCACCGCTCCTCTCCTGTTCCAATCTAAATCCAGCGCCGCTCCTCTCCTCTTCCATTTCAAAACCACCGCCCCTCCTCTCATGTTCCAATCCAAAACCAGCGTCGCTCCTCTCCCGTTCTAAACCAAAACCAGCGCTGCTCCTCTCCTCTTCCATTAAAAATCCACCGCTGGCGAGTGAAGGTGCTGTGGAGAAGTAGATCGATGGAGGAGTACAACCGATACGTGAGGATCGCAGATGGCGACCCTGTGAAGCTAGCTAGGATGTTGGAGATACAGTCTTGGTTTGACAACAAGGACCAACTAGCGGCGACGGCGACATCCATGGCCAAATATCTGCAGCAGAGCGAAAAGGCGGCGATACTCCCAGAGGGAGTCGCGTGGGAGTACATAGAGCTGCTCCTCTGGGCCATGGAGCAAACAGATTCACCGAATCCGATCGTGAGGGAGCGGTGGTGGGAGTATCGATCCCAGATGGAGCATCCACCAGAGATTGAAGGATTGAGCATCTACAGGGTGCCTTTTGTGAGGGTGTCGTGCCAGAGTGAGCCGGTGGAGTCTTCGTCGACCCAACCCAACTACAAGAGGAGAAAAACAGTTGGCCCGACGACGCTTCCCCGCCATCCTCTCCCTCGCCGTTCACATTGTCTCACGTGGCGGCTGTCTGCCGCCGAGGAATAGGAGGGATTGCCCTCCCCCCAGACCAATAGTCGGGCAGGTTGTGAATTGTCAGGAGGAGCTTAGGGTTGTTAGTATTTGCAGGTTGTGAATTGTGTTTTGTGTTGTGTATTTTGAGAGTACTTTCACGTATGAATGTCTTTTGAATTTCAGATTTGCAGTATTGAGCATATGAAGTATTTTATGAATTCTAGAGATCTATTTTTAGCACTTAAAAAAATGTAGTTTCATAGGAGTATAAAAGTGCAGACAATGTGATTCTCAGATAAGAAACTGCAAGTTTCAGTTTCAGATAAGAAACTCCAAGTTGCGTTTCAGATAAGAAACTGTAACTTTCAGAGGCAGAGCATTTATAGGAACACGGCCTTTTCAAACAGTGTTAACATCATGCTGGAAGTTTTATTCATGGTCGAAACTAGAACTACCAGCCAGTTAACATCATGCTAATCAACATTCATGCATAGCACATCTTCATATGATGCACAGTCAAAAAGATATGCTATTTTCAAGATGCCCACACAATGTCGAGTGTGCGAAAAACAGAGAAAACAAGGGACGCCGCTGTCTGCCGTTGTGAACATGCTGAACAAACGAGAGGAATCTGGAGAGGACTGTACGTGGAGAGGCGGACATTCGGGACCCACCAGGTCTATGGTCGTACGCAAGCAAGTGCCTCATCGAAAAAATACTTCCTCCTAATCCTATCCTGACGTTGGGACCCATGGGTTTGTCAACATAGTTACATTTTTTAGGTGCTTCAACGTAGTTACTATAGGAGATAAATTCACAACGAAGCCGGGGAGCTGGCAGGTATCATTTATTATCACTGGGGCAGCAAGTATCAGCTGGGTTTTGGGCTGCCCCATCTAGGCTTTCTTTTTTAACATGCGCAGCCCACGACCTCGGATGGGAGGTCCATAGGCATGTTTGTATTTTCTTTAGGGCCGTCATGTATCGATCGGCCTATGGACCTCCCATCCAAGGTTTTTTTCCTGAAACATCGGCAGCCCAATTTAGGTATTTTTTTGAAGAAAACGCAGAGGTCTGTTCTCTTTTTCTATATAAGAATAGGAACGCCTGGTCCAACTTATGTTTCCCTTCTAACTATATTATATATATTTAAATTATTTTATATGTTATTATATATTATTGTTATTTTCATCATATATTTAACAGATACTTACATATGTAAGAAAACAATATCCCACATCTTATTAACTTATAAAAATAATTTCTTAACAATAAAATCCTGGATTTTTTTTGGCAACGAAAATCCTGGTGATTGTGTACAAAAGCTTGGTAAGATTTAAGGACCAATGTAATAATAAATCACTTATTATATATATAACAAAATGTCAGCCCCTGTTTATTTTTTGATAACATTGCCGCGACCACCCCAACATTATAATTAGAATAAGCCCAGCAAAATCATGTATTTCGAGAAAGTGCAAATGGCCTGTAATTTTTAGGAAAAACATAAATGGGCCGCATGGACGCTACATTATTTGTTCACCCAGCCCAGCTAATGGAATGTAGTTCAAAAAAAGAGATCAAATGGACTGTAAATTGTACCCCGCAAAAAAAAGACTGTAAATTCTGAAAAAATGGGTTGAATACGTGCCACATTTTTGGAGGCTGAAATGTGGGCCAATAGGTCGAAGCCAATGCAAGTCATTGTCAACTTAGTCAAAAAATGATTCTGACATCGTTAGCCGTTGGATTTACATCCAACGACCGGCATCCATCTTCAATCTCTCGTCTTCTTCCTCCAGCGCCGCCGGGACCACCTGCTCCCAACTCCTGCTCCTAGCAGTTCTTGTCGGAGTAAATGGCCACGGGTAGCCTAACCGACTACCCCTGGTTCTTCAAAAATTATCAGGCCGATTGAGCCTTCAAGCGTTCGAAGCATTGGGCCGACTTCCCCTGGCCGACTACCGCCGGGGGCCGGCTCTCCAAAGGTGACCCGGCCCCGTAACCTCCCCCAAGATGGTTGCGAGATGGCCGACTCCAGGAAGCCGGCGCCAAGAGGACCGACTCCCAAGAGCCAGCCATGAAGCACGCCGACTCCACGAAGCCGGCCAAGACCGCACCCACCAAGACTACACCCAAATAACGGTGACAACACGGGGTGTGGCCACAGTGCAGCCCACTACCCCCGAAGCCCGAGGCAGGCATGGCCACGGGACGCCGTACGGGTCAGCCATCTCCCGTCCGGCTCGGCACTGTAGCCATGCTGGCCTCAACGTCATCCACGACAGACGCCAGTACGGCCCACGGGCGGCAGGCCCCTTTAGCCAGAGAGAGGCGCGAAGGCGGCCCGGCCTCCCCCAGTCGGCCAAGGGCGTAGCCGGCCCCTAGAAGCCGGCTACCCCCCTCCCTCGAAGCGTGTTCCACATTAAGGAGACAAGACGAGGTAAGGCTACAGTGAGAGCCCTCGAGGCGGCACACTGTAGCCACGCTTACCTCGACACAACCCTCGTCATCAGAGGCGAGGCTACAGTAAGTAGCCGCCGACAAGACCCCTAGGCAGTGGGGCCGGCCTGTCGACCAAGAGGCCGGCAGCCGGCGGGACCCACCAGCCGGCGGGCCCCAACGGCCGGCGGAGAAGCCGGCGAGCGCAGACACTGACGACTGGGACCCGCGCCCAGCCGGATTACAATTGTACCCCCGGGGGGTAGGCCTATATAAACCCCCCGGGGCACCCATGCCAAGGGTTGGCTTCTTAGAGTTACACACACACCATAGAGAGAGGGAAGCAAGAGCTAGCCTTGCTCTTCTTCTCCCTTGAACCCGACAGCTCAAGGAGCATTTGTAGCTACTCGTTCTGATCTAGTGATCATGCGGAGACCCCGCAGAGCAGGACTAGGGGTGTTATCTCCACGGAGAGCCCCGAACCTGGGTAAGATTCGCCGGCGTGCATGTCTTCGCCTCATCCCGTTTCCAGGCACCGGCGACGTCTTACTGGCACCCACCATGATAAGCAACCCGTTGGCATATGTCGCACCTACCACCCGACAGTTCTGCTTAGCAAGCTTCGCTGTGAAGCGCTACTCCACCGTTGGCCAGGCCATCCCTCCACCCCTCCACACCTCCTGTTCTTCTCCACCGACTGCCGAACCACACCGCACCAGAACCAGTTAACCCTCGTACACCTCTCCGTCTGCGACTCTACTCCCGCGTCTTCCCATCTCCGGCTCGTTGCAGTCCGGGGCCTCGCCGTCGTCCACCACCTTGGATGCGCTCGGCGCGGCCTGGTCAACGTGGTCAATGAACGACACCATCGGAAGTAGACTGTGCGTGGAGAGGCTGACAGCTGGGTCCACGGCCGCACGCATGGAAATGCCTCCTTATTACGCGCAAAATAATGATTCCTCCACCTGATAGCTGGGACCCACCAGCTATATCTTTGCACGCAAGGAAGTGCCTCCTTATTACGCAGAAAAAAATGAATACCCCCCTGCTAGCTGGGACCCACAATATTGGGAGGCTGACTTGTGGGCCAACTAAGTTGACGGGGACGGGGGGCTTTGTCAACTTAGTCAATATGCACGATTCTAGCTCCAGTGACTGTACGATGTCCATCCAACGGCCGTAGTGCTTCTTCAACCTCTGGTGTTCTTGCTCCAGCCGCCCAAACCAGCGCCGGTCGTGCCTCGTGCTCCTGCCTCCCGTGGCCGGCTGCGATGCGGCGAAGGCCTCACCGCCCCCTACTACTACCACCGCTGGCAAGGCCATCCCTCTACTCACCCACAACCCCTGTTATTCTACGGCGACGGCAACCTCACACCACAGCGAACCAGTGAACCCTCATACTCCTCTACGCGTGGGCATCCACTGCCGCGTCTTCCCCGGCTCCGCATCGTCCCCTTCCTAGGCCTCGCCGTCGTCCACCGCCCTGGTGCTCTCGGCGCGGCGTGGTCAACATGGTCAAGGAACGGCTTCCATTGGACGTGGACTGTACGTGGAGAGGCTGACAGCTGGGTCCACGGCCGCAGCAAGGAAGTGCCTCCTTATTACGTGCAAAATAATTATTCCTCCACCTGACAGCGGGGACCCACCGGACGGGCCACCGTATTTCGTGAAAAAATGTTTCCCCTGACTGCTGGGACCCACCAGCTACATCTTCGCACGCAAGGAAGTGCGTCCGGGCAAAAAAAAAAGATTCGCCCCCCTGACTGTTGGGACCCACCAGCTACATCTTCGCATGCAAGGAAGTGCCTGACAGTCGGGACTCACCTGGTCGAAGCGTACGTAGCGTTGTCATTCCAGTCACGAATGTGTACATACATACTGGTCGATGTAGAGGCGTGCACGTGTCGTAGTAGAGGCGCGCACGTAGCATGTACACATACGTACAACGGCCAGTGTGCAAGAAAGAAAATACGGCCACGTACGTACATACGGGCAGGGTCTCGAACGCCTACTCGCGCATACGTACGGCCAGGGCTCGTGTACATGGCTGGGTCGGAATGGAGAAACAACGTCGTCGTCGTGTTCATGGGGAGCCAACCGGCTGGGTCGGAACGGAATGCGTCGTCGTGTTCATCGGGAGGGCTTGGACGAAACAGCCGATGGAAACGAGGCCTGGCGTACCACAGAACGGAGGAAACGGCCTTGTGTTCGACCGGCCACGTTGGAAATGGGATCCTGCTCATCGGGAGGGGTCTGGCGTACCGCAAAACGGAGGAAACGGACCTCCTACGGTCGAAATGGGGGTCCTGTTGATCGGGAGGGGTGTGGCGTACCGCAAAATGGAGGAAACTTACTTGTGTTGGAGTGCTACGGTCGAAACGGGGGTCCTGTTCATCGGGAGGGGTGTGGCGTACAGCAAAACGGGACTCCATGGGATACTGTTCATCTCCACCGTCGACCCCCTCCAGCCTCCACGGGCTACTGTTCATCCACTGTCGACCTCCTCCAGCCTCCACCTGTGATTGTTCATCCACGGGCTCCTGTTCATCCAGCCTCCACCGCGCGCTACTCGACCGGCTACTGTTCAACCAGCCCTCTCCACGGGCTCCTGTTCAACCACCCCTCCATGGGCTACAGTTCATCCAGCCCTCCACCGTCTACTGTTCATCTTGCCCTCCACGGGGTGGTCCTGTTCATCCTGCCCTCCACGGGGTCCTGTTCATCCAGCCCCAACCGGCTCGAACGATTGGGGTCCTGTTCATCCAGAGGCAACGCCACGGGGTCCTGTTCATCCACCCCCACCGGGAACTGTTCATCCAAACCCCCCAGCAACGCTCACTATTCATCCAGAGGCAGCATCGATCGGCTTCAGTTAGCAGCAGTAGCGAAGGAATCGCTCGATCGGGTTCAGTTAACAGCCATCAATCGATCGCTCGGGTTCAGTAACGCGTAGCCTGCAGTGCAATCTCTCGGGTTCAGTTAGAGCCCAACGCCTTGCTTGGGTTCAGTTAGAGCCCAACGCCTTGCTCGGGTTCAGTTAGAGCCCAATGCCTTGCACCCACGCGCGTGCGTGTATGAGAGAAATGTGCATCGCTCGGCCCCAACCACCCACCGTAACCGGGAACACCCCGAGATTTTCCACGCCCTCGCTTCTACCACGGTTTTTTCCGTCATGGACGGCCCAAAGAATGTCATGCAGCTGCGTCTCCGGCCCGCCCAGGACGAAAAGCCCATTTTCTGTCATGATTTTTTGTCATAGAAGTAGGACCCCACCACATCAATGATGATACCGGGTTTTGTCACAATTATCGTCATAGAAGTGTCATAAGTATGACAAAAAAATTTGGTTCGGCCCAAAATGTCACGGATGTGTCTTTTTTGTAGTGTTTGGACTTAATCACTTGGGCATTTCTTTGAATTTCACCCAAGTGACTCATCCCACTCTCAAACTCATCTCTTTCTCTCTGATATATCAAAATATTGGCCATGGGAATATTTTTCTTAAATGAAAAATATTCATTTTCTCTCAAAAATACCACTTCAGTCACTTATGCTCCAAAGCAACCACATTTTTCTTGCCCAAAAAAATCTGAGAAAATTCCTGAATATTCTTTGGACCTTGGCACACCTCCTTGTTCAAAAATATTTCATGGTTATTTGGAATATTTTTGCTACAGAAAATCTTTTCTGTTCTTGCCAGAAAATGCATGTTGTGAAGGAAGTGCATTTTTCCTTGATCCTATGTAGCTGAAATTTTTAGGGCTTCATTACCCTCCTGAGAAACCCTTAACCACCAAAAATTAGCGCTTAACTCTTTCTAGATTCTTCTCTATTTAGATCCACAGTTTCTGTCCAGAAACTTGCCAAGAGGCTACAGTCTCACTCAGGCGACCTGGCTTCAACTCAAATGCTTGGATCGACCTAGTCTTGCATGAACAACACCCCAGACATGAATTTAATGCTCTGCGCGCTGTGTAGCCAAAGTTCACGTGGTGACCGCATGTGGACACGATGCCAGGCATGTGTTCAACGCGCTCTGGGTGCGCGCCGACGCCTCTGTTTTGCTCATGCGCGCGCCCAAGGCCAAACCAGCTTGCTGCCAAGCGCCTACTGCCTCGCCTCATCACCTTGACCTTTCCCTGTCGCTCGCCAATGCCGGAGTTCGCCATAGCTAGCACGGGCACGACGCGGCCAAGTGCAGAGTGAGCCCATGCTCATTGTTGTTGTCCCCTCCCGCGCCCTGTGCTCGTCTCCGTCCTCCCATAGTGGCCGCGTGATCCCTGGCCACTTCCCCCTCTCTCACTGGCGCCACTCGTCGCCGTGCACCGCTTCTAGAGCCTCCGGCAAGCTCTCGACCCCCGGCTCGGTTCCGCCTATAAATAGGACCCTCTCGAGCTCATTTCTCCTCACCGCTCCACTCCTCTGGCACCCACACTCCTCCTAGATAGCCGCAGCGCAGCCAGGCAGGCCTCTGGCCGCTGTCCCTGTCCCGAGCTCGCCAGCGATCCCCTTCCTCTGCCCCCTCCCATTCCAGTGCCTCTCGAGCTCCACCAACTACACAGGCGTGTTCCTGGTGGTGCATTGGTGCTCGCTGACGCCTCTGGAGCCACTGGAACGACCTCTCGACGCTGGCGTCTTCTTCTCCGACGAGCTCCGCCCACTGCAGCCGCTGGAGATGACCATGTCGACCTCGTCCGTCCACCTCTCGCCAAGCTACGGGTACGTACAGGTGCACCGTAGTCTTGCGCGTCGATCCCTCCCTTCCCCGGCGGCCGCCGACCTCTCCTCGCCGGAGAAACGTCGGCGACGCGCCGCCACTCCTCTATTTCTCTCTACATCTCTCTAAACCCGATAGGCGGGGCCCACTGTCAGCCTCACCACTCGCGCCCGAAGCGGTACGAGTGGAGGCGTATTCGCCAAAATACGCCTTCGACGTCACCCCTCTCTGGAATTTTCAAAAATCAATTTAAATTCAGAATATTGACTGAACTTTGACCAGCTATAACTTCTATTCTATAAGTCCAAATGACATGATTCTTTTTGCATTAGTTTTGTGTTGAAATTTTCTATCAGCATGCAAAAGATGAGCTTTTTGCTTGCTGTGATTATTTTCTGGTGAATTAAAGAGTGTTATGTGACATTTTGTTTTTTGTTATTGTAATTATTTTCAGAAGGGATTTCTTGCCTTGAAGATTACTAGAGGGAGTGTGACCCTCCTCTGCACTAAGGCAAGCCATCACAAATATTTGCAAGAGTGTCATTTCAATAACTATGGTTTTTACTTGAATATGATCATTTTAAATGCATATAGAAATTCATATAAAGTTATTTGATGCTAGTTCAAGTTCTTGCTATGTTTTTTCTGTTATCAGTAGCATTATAGTTGAATAAATAAATCTATGCAGTAGAGTAAGGTGATGATATGCTTGATCTAGTTTATATCGGTATTATGTTAAAATGATGCATATATGGATCATTGCATTTCATGGCATACTATGACTCGGTAAAATTATTTGCAAGTTGAAACCTGATAATAAACCAACTTGAACATGTTGTTGATCGAGTTATGGTGCCATTGAATTGAGCTTCCCTAAGTGCAACCACATTTTCCTTTATGAGGGGGGGGGGCCTTTCGCGGTTTGTTGTTATGCCTCTCGCCCGTGCCTCCAACTAGGGAAGGTTATTCGCTGGCGCTACCAACCTTGTGTGCCCGTAGTTGTTTTGGTACCATTTCCCAGTTTGGGACAATTGTTTTGCCACGATGGTGGCCGTTGGATGTCCGGAGTGGCATTGGGGCCACCCATGACTTAACCCAAAGGGGAGTTGGTCAGAGTGGCCAGGAGAGTGTCATGACAATAGACTGGTTCTGTCGGAATGCCGTTGGTCCACCCGAATGGGAGTCTGAGGCCATGGGTTCCGTGGTGTGGGTACAGTGTGCTAACCTCTATAGAGTGTGTTTAACCTATCGATAGTCGCGTCCTCGGTCATGGACACAAGTTCGTAGTAGGTCACACCGTGGATCAACAAAATTATTAAAAATTGCACACTAAGTGAATACTTGTGGCACTGGTTATGTTGGTGAAGTTGTTGAGACCATCGAGATGGTTTCGTTTATGATCCGGGAGTGATCACTTTGATATGATAATGTTCGTGGTTATGAGGTAACCGAGATGGTAAGCGGGTCTGAAAGACCCTGTTATGAGCACAATCACTTCATGAAGAGCATGTTAAATTCTTGCATCAAACCTGCTTAAATATCATTGTTGTTGTTTGCCATTGTTGCTTTGTTTGTGTGAGCTTGCAAGTACATTCAATGAACTGACCTGGCGTGTCATGCCAGTTTCAGGAGAAATCATATCGGAGTTGGAGTTGCATATAGCATCGCAGTCTAGACCGTGTCCACATCAGTGTCCCTGTGAGATGGAGTCCTTCTGTGTCATCGTTCCGTTGTCGCGTAGTCTTATCGTGATGTCGAGGCCCCTGCTCATGTATACTAAATAATGTACATATGTTCAACAGCACCATGTGTGCCGCTCGTCCTTGCTACTTGATGTAATATCAAACTCTATGTTCCGCTAGTACCAATAAAGCGGTTGTAGTTCTGTACCAATTTGTTGTTTGTTGACAGAAGACATGATCTCTGGGCTAGCAATGCAAGGCAAACCGGTCGCTCTGAGCCGGGGTGCCACAATCAGATCTCATCCTTGCAAGTAACCTTGAAGGGATTGACAACCCCTTTATCACGTTGGGTGCAAGTATTTTTTGTGTGTGTAGGTGCTATCATTGGAGACTTGTGTGTTCCTCCTACTGGATTGATACCTTGTTTTTTAACCGAGGGAGATACTTATCTCTACTTTGCCGCATCACCCTTTCCTCTTCAAGGGATAAACCAACGCAAGCTCAAGAAGTAACATATTTATATTAAATTATTGACTAATGCTTTGAATTGCTCGGATCTAAATATTCATACCATAGAAAAGATTATTGGATACACATGTTAGGTAGTATTCCACATCAAAAATTATGTTTTTATCATTTACCTACCCAAGGACGAGCAGGAATTAAGCTTGGGTATGCTTGTTACGTCTCCAACGTATCTATAATTTGTTATTGTTCCATGCTATTATATTATCCATCTTGGACGTTCTATATGCATTATTATGCTATTTTATATCTTTTTTGGGACTAACCAATTAACCTAGTGCCTAGTGCAAGTTGCTGTTTTTCCCATGTTTTAGTCTTTTTATAGAAAATAAATACCAAACGGAGTCCAAACGGAACGAAACTTTTTGACGATTTTTCTTGGACTAGAAGACACCTAGCAAGCTTTGGGAGGAGGCCAGAAGATCCACGAGGCCCCGACAAGCTAGGGAGGCGTGCCCTAGGGGGCGCCCCCAGGCTTGTGGCCTTCTGTGGCTCCTCCATCCCTAATCACAGCTCCATAAATACCGAAATATTCCTCGTATACCAAAGGGCACACCAGAAATACTTTTCCGCCGTCGCAAGTTTCTGTCCTCGTGAGATCCCATCTTGGGGCCTTTTCCGGTACTCTTCCGGAGGGGGATTCAATCACGGAGGACCTCTACATCAACCTTGCTTCCCTTCCGATGATGTGTGAGTAGTTTACCACAGACCTACGGGTCCATAGTTAGTAGCTAGATAGCTTCTTCTCTCTCTTTGATCTTACAATGTTCTCCTTGATGTTCTTGGAGATCTATTCGATGTAATCTTCTTTTGCAGTGCATTTGTTGAGATTCGATGAATTGTGGATTTATGATCAGATTATCTATGAATATTATTTGAGTCTTCTCTGAACTCTTTTATGCATGATTAAGATAGCTTTGTATTTTTCTCTGATCTATTGATTTGGTTTGGCCAACTAGATTGATTTTTCTTGCAATGGGAGAGGTGCTTTGTTTTGGGTTCAATCTTGCGGTGTCCTCACCCAGTGACAGAAGGGGTAGCGAGGCACATATTTGTATTGTTGCCATTAAGGATAAAAGGATGGGGTTTATTTCATATTGATTGGATCAATCCCTCTACATCATGTCAGCTTGCTTAAGGCGTTACTCCGTTCTTGTTAACTTAATACACTAGATGCATGCCGGATAGCGGTCGATGTATGGTGTAATAGTAGTAGATGCAGGCAGGAGTCGGTCTACTTGTCGCCGAGTGATGCCTATATTCATGATCATTGCCTTAGATATCGTCATAACTTTGAGCTTTTCTATCAATTGCTCAACAGTAATTTGTTTACCCACCGTATGCGTTCTTTCAAGAGAGAAGCCTCTAGTGAAAACTATGGCCCCCGGGACTATTTTTATCATATTATTGTCAGATCTGTAAAACCAAAAACCCAAAATTACCTTGCTACAAGTTATTTACATTTACTTTATTTTGCACTTTTACTTATCTTTTATACCTATCTCTATCATATCTCATCCTTGCAAGTAACCATGAAGGGATTGACAACCCCTTTATCATGTTGGGTGCAAGTATTTGTTTGTTTGTGTAGGTGCTATCATTGGAGACTTGTGTGTTCCAACTACTGGATTGATACCTTGGTTCTTAACTGAGGGAGATACTTATCTCTACTTTGTCGCATCACCCTTTCCTCTTCAAGGGAAAAACCAACGCAAGCTCAAGAAGTAGCATCTTTATATCAATAGACTATTGCTTTGAATTGCTCGGATCTAAATATTCATACCGTAGAAAAGATTATATGATACACATCTTAGGTAGCATTTCACATCAAAAATTCTGTTTTTATCATTTACCTACTCAAGGACGAGCAGGCATTAAGCTTGGGGATGCTGATACGTCTCCAACGTATCTTTAATTTTTTATTGTTTCATGCTATTATATTATCAATCTTGGATACTTTATATGTCTTTTTGTGCTATTTTATATCATTTTGGGACTAACCTTACAACCCAGTGCCTAGCGTCGGTTGTTGTTTTCTGCTTGTTTTTGGTTTTCCAGAAAATTAGTACCAAACGGAGTCCAAACGCTATGAAACTTTTTGATGATTTTTTTCTGGACAAGACAAGACCTAGAAGCTTGGGGAGCAGACCAAATGACGATCAAGGACACGCGAAGGCAACACATGATATGATACATTCTATCACACATAAGCCTCCTTATATCTTCCTCAAAACAGCCACCATACCTAACTATCATGGCACTTCCGTAGCCATTCCGAGATATATTGTCGTGCAACTTCCACCGTTCAATTATTATGACATACACGTTCATTGTCATGTTGCTTTGCATGATCATATAGGTGACATAGTATTTGTGGCTCAGCCATCGTTCATAATTATTACACATGTTACGCTAGCATCATTGCACATCCTGGTACACTGCTAGAGGCATTCATATAGAGTCATATTGTTCTAGTATCGAGTTGTAATGTCGAGTTGTAAGTAAATAAAAGTGTGAAGGTCATCATTATTAGAGCATTGTCCCAATGAGGAAAGGATGATGGGTACTATGATTCAGTTTGAGTTTTCATACACTTATATCTCTTAGTGCATCCATTGTATGGCAATCCCTACTCCTTGCATTGACATCAATTGATGGGCATCGCCATTGCCCGTTGATTAGCCGTGTTGATGTTAGACTATCTTCCTTTTTGACATCCCCTTATTGATCCATAGCCACCTGAAACACTTTTTCCGCCGCTGCAAGCTTCTTTTCTTCCGCGATCCCGTCTGGAGGCCTTTTCTGATACTCTGCCGGAGGGGGAATCGATCACGGAGGGCTTCTACATCATCCTTGTTGCCTTCTGATGATGCGTGAGTAGTTTACCACAGACCCACTGGTCCATAGCTAGTATCTAGATGGATTCTTCTCTCTCTTTGATCTTCAATACAATGTTCTCCTCGATGTTCTTGGATTCTATCCGATGTAAGCTTCTTTTGTGGTGTGTTTGTCGGGATCCGTTGAATTGTGGGTTTATGATTTGAATATTTATGAGAATTAACTGAGTCTTTTATAAACTTTATTATGTATAATTGTTTTAGTTTTGTATTTTGTTCGATCTATCCGTTTGGTTTGGCCAACTAGATTGAGTTATCTTAAGTGGTAGAGGTGTGCTACTTGTGAGTGATACGTCTCCAACATATCTATAATTTTTCATTGTTCCATGTTGTTATATTGTCATTCTTGGATCTTTTACAATCATTATGGCAACTTTATATCATTTTCGGGACTAACCTATTGACATAGAGCCCAGTGCCAGTTGCTGTTTTTTGATTATTTTTTACTTCGCAGCAAAAAAAATTGGAGATTCTTTTTGGACCAGAAGACATCCAGTGGGCCCAAGAAGTACCAGAGGGGTGCCCTAAGGGGGGCACAACCCACCTTGGCGCGCCTGGGGGCCCAGGCCCGCGCGCGCCCAAGCGCGCCTTGGTGGGTTTTGCCCACCTCGGTGGCCTCCCGCACCGCCTCTTCTCCCTATAAATTCCCAAATATTCCAAAACCCCCGAAGATAACCCTAGATCAGAAGTTCCACCGCCGCAAGCCTCTATAGTGATGAAACAACAATATAGACCCTATTTCGGCACTCCGCCGGAGGGGGAGATCATCACCGGTGGCCATCTTCATCATCCCGGCGGCCACCATGATGAGGA
This sequence comes from Triticum aestivum, assembly GCF_018294505.1. Lineage (NCBI taxonomy): Eukaryota > Viridiplantae > Streptophyta > Magnoliopsida > Poales > Poaceae > Triticum > Triticum aestivum. The sequence goes on along the minus strand of NC_057811.1, from coordinate 422,745,607 downwards.
GGGAGTAGTCCACCCTCGGGGCTGAGGGTTTGTACCAGTAGCTATGTGTTTAATCTCTCTCTCTCTCGTGTTCTTGAGATGTCACAATCTTGATGTATCGCGGGCTTTGTTAATATAGTTGGATCATATGGTGTTTCTCCCTCCTATCTTGTTGTGAACTGAGTTTTCCCTTTGAGATTTCATTTTATCGGATTAAATACTTTTATGGATTTGAGAGCACCTGATACATGTCTTGCATATGAATACCCATGGTGACAATGGGGTATTATATTGATTCACTTGATATATGTTTTGGCACTCAACTCGTGGATTCCCGAGGTGACATTGGGGTAATCTATGCATAGGTGTTGATGCACGTTTTCGTCCTTGTTTCTCTGGTAGAAATCTTGGGGCACTCTTTGTGGTTCTTTGTGTTGGATCGAGTATTATGAATCTGAAATTGTTTGATGTGTATCGTATAATTAACTCATGGATAATTGTGGTGACATTGGAGTATCTAGGTGACATTAGAGTTGGTTGATGCGTATCATATGGTGTTATTTTAGTACAAACTCTTGGATAGATCGAACGAAAAGAATAGCTTTGAGGTGGTTTCGTACCCTACAAACAATTTTTTTCTTATGTTCTCTGCTAGATAAGAACTTTGGAGTGATTCTTCATCGCATGTTGACGGATGGTTATGTGATCCAATTAGATTAGCATTGTTGAGAGATTGCACTAGCGAAAGTACGGGCCCGAGGCCTCATTTTCAAGCATTGTAATACCATTTGTGCTCCGTTTTATCAATTGCTACCTTGCTGTTTTTCTGTTCCTATTACAAAAATCAATATCTACTATCATTACTACGCTTTTATTACCATCTCTTCGCCGAACTAGTGCACCTATAAAAATTACCATTGTATTTGGTGTGCTGGGGAGTTTTGTTATTTGGTTGCATGGTTGTTTGAGAGAGACCATCTTCGTCCTACGCCTCCCATGGATTGATAAACCTTAGGTCATCCACTTGAGGGAAAATTGCTACTGTCCTACAAAACTCTGCGCTTGGAGGCCCAACACGAGTCTACAAGAACAAGTTGTGTAGTAGACATCAGTGAGATGTGTTGGGATTTCCTCGAAGAGGAGAGGGTGATGCAGTATAGTAGAGATAAGTATTTCCCTCAGTTAAGAACCAAGGTTATCAATCCAGTAGGAGAACCACACACAACCTCGTTACCAGCACTTGCACACACAAAAGCAAATACTTGCACCCAACACAATTAAGAGGGTTGTCAATCCCTTTGGAGGTTATTTGCGAGGATCAAATCTCGTAGTGGTAGACAGATAAAATAAATTGCAAAACAGAATAAAGGAAATAAAATTGCAGCAAGGTATTTTTGGATTTTATATATGATAAAAGTAGACCCGGGGCCCATAGTTTTCACTAGAGGCTTCTCTCTCAAACACATAGCATACGGTGGGTAAACAAATTACTGTTGGGCAATTGATAGAAAAGTGCAAAGTTATGACAATATTCAAGGCAATGATCATGTATATAGGCATCATGTCCGAGACAAGTAGATTGACTCTTGTCTGCATCTACTACTATTACTCCACCCATTGACTACTATCCAGCATGCATCTAGGGTATTAAGCTATAAAAATAGAGTAACACCTTAAGCAAGATGACATGATCTAGACAAAGTAAATCAAGGAAATATGAATGAACCCCATCTTTTTATCCTTAATGGCAACAATGCAAATACGTGTCCTTTCCCTTTGTGTCACTGGGATGGAGCACTGCAATATTGAACCCATCACAAAGCACCTCTCCCATTGCAAGATAAATCAATCAAGTTGGCCAAACCAAACAGATGGATTGGAGAAAAATACAAAGCTATAACAATCATGCATAAAAGAGTTCAGAGAAGACTCAATTATTGTTCATAAATATTCAGATCATAAACGCACAATTCATCGGATGCCAAAAAACACACCGCAAAACAAGATTACATCGGATATAACTCCAAAAAGATCGACGAGAACATGGTATTAAAGATCAAAGAGAGAGAGAGAGAGAGAAGAAGAAGAAGAAGAAGAAGCCATCTAGCTACTTGCTATGGACCCGTAGGTCTATGGTGAACTACTCACGCATCATCGGAAGGGCAACAAGGATGATGTAGAAGCCATCCATGATCAATTCCCCCTGCGGCAGAGTACTGGGAAAAGGCCTCCAAATGGGATCGCGGAAGAACAGAAGCTTGCTGTGGCAGAAAATTGTTTCGAGTGGCCCTTTGATGTATTGGGAATATTTGAGAAATTATAGAGGTGGAATTAGGTCAAGATGTGCCATGAGGGGCCCACAAGCCCAGAGGGCGCCCCTCTAGAGCGCACGTGGTGAGCTTCTCTGTTCCCTTGTGGCTCCTCTGGTCTTCTCCCGAACCTTCTAGGGTCTCTCTTGGTCCCGAAAAAATCGTCAAAAATTTCGTAGCGTTTGGACTCTGTTTGGTACTGATTTCCTAACAAGCAAAAAACAACAAATGGCACTGGGCACTAGGTTAATAGGTTAGTCCCAGAAAGAACATATAAAACATCCTAGATTGATACTATAATAGCATGGACCAATCAAAATTATAGATATTTTGGAGGCGTATCAAGCATCCCCAAGCTTAATTCCTGCTCGTCCTCGAGTAGGTAAATGATAAAAACAACCTTTTTTATGCGGAATGCTACCTAACATGTATATCATGTAATCTTTCTTTTATTGTATGAATATTAAGATCTGAATGATTCAAAGCTGTCTATAATTTGATATAAAGACATCAATACTTAGGCATACTAACAAACAATCATGTCTTTCAAAATAAAATGCTAAAGAACGTTATCCCTACAAAATCATATAGTATTTTCATGCTCCATCTTCTTAACACAAAGTATTTATCATGCACAACCCCAATGACAAGCCGAACAATTGGTTCATACTTTTTAACGAGCTTTAGCTTTTTCAACCCCCAAGCAATACATGAGCGTAAGCCATGTATATAACACTATGGGTGGAATAGAATGTGGTGGTAGAGATTAATAAGGAGAGGTCAAAAAGCAAGAAAGTCTCACATCAACGCGGCTAATCAACGGGCTATGGATATTCCCATCAACTGATGTCAATGGAAGGAGTAGGGAATGCCATGCAACGGATGCACTAAGAGCTATAAGTGTATGAAAGCTCAAACTAAAAACTAAGTGGGTGTGAATCCAACTTGCTTGCTCATGAAGACCTCGGGCATTTGAGGAAGCTCATCATCGGAATATACAAATCAAGTTCCATAATGAAAAATTCCCACTAGTATATATGAAAGTGACTACATAGGAGACTCTCTATATGAAAAACATGGTGCTACTTTGAAGCACAAGTGTGGAAAAGGATAGTAACATTGCCCCTTCTCTCATTTTTCTCATTTTTTGTGGGCTCTTTTTGGCCTCTCTCTCTCTCTTTATTTATTTATTTCCTCACAGGAACAATGCTCTAATAATGATGAACATCACACTTCTATTTACTTACAACTCAAAATTACAACTCGATACTAGAACAAAATATGACTCTATATGAATGCCTCTAGCAGTGTACTAGGATGTGCAATGATCTAGCATAACATGTATAAAAAATGATGAACGGTGGCTAAGCCACAAATACTATGTCAGCTACATGATCATGCAAAGCAATATGACAATTGTGACGCCCCTGATTCAATCGTACACTAATCATACATGCAAATGTGTACGATCAAGATCAATGACTCACGGGAAGATATCACAACACAACTCTAGACACAAATTAAAATAATACAAGCTTTATATTACAAGCCAGGGGCCTCGAGGGCTCGAATACACAAGAGTCAGCGGAAGCAACAATATCTGAGTACAGACATGAGTTAGACAAGTTTGCCTTAAGAAGGCTAGCACAAAAGCAACAACGATCGAAAAGGAAAGGCCTCCTGCCTGGGAGCCTCCTAACTACTCTTGGTCGTCGGCGGCCTCCACGTAGTAGTAGGCATCGGCGGTGGCATCTGGCTCCTGGGCTCCGACATCTGGTTGCATCAACCGGAAAGAAGAAGAAAGGGGGAAAAGGGGGAGCAAAGCAACCATGAGTACTCATCCAAAGTACTCGCAAGCAAGGATCTACACTACATATGCATCGGTATCAATGAAAAGGGTTGTATCTATGGACTGGACTGCAGAATGCCAGAAGAGAAGGGGAAAGCCTAGCCTATCGAAGACTAGCATCTTCAAGCAGCTCCAAGCATCTTGCAGCATCAGAAGAGATAAGAGTAGCATAAAGTAAAGTAGTAGAAGTGTTATCAACCTCGGCGAGAGATCCTTTCTCGACTGCCTGCGAGAAAGCAATCCCAGAGCCATACTATCCATTTCTCATATCCATGTCTCATATCCATGTCTCATCTCAAGTATCCAGTTCTAGTTGTATCGATCGGGATACAACTCCAAGTGTCCGTTAGCGTAGGACAGGCTATCGATAGATGTTTTCTTCCCTGCAGGGGTGCACCAACTTACCCACCACGCTCGATTAACTCCGGCCGGACACACTTTCCTGGGTCATGCCCGGCCTCGGCCAAACGATACGCCGCAACCCGACCTAGGCTTACTAGAGAGGTCAGCACGCCGGACTAAACCTATGCCCCCAGGGGTCATGGGCCATCGCCCCGGGAACTCCTGCACATTGCGTACGCGGCCGGTGAGCAGACCTAGCTACCTCCTTCAAAAAGGCAGGTGCTTACCAGTCCAACCCAGCACGCGCCGCTCAGTCGCTGACGTTTATTAAGCTTCGGCTGATGCATACGACGCAGAATGCCCATACTATGCCCACGTGATGGTTAGTGCTATCAGGCCAGAGGCCCCTCGGATCAAATATCCAAATCGTAGTGGATTAGGAACGCGCGGTAACAAGCAGAGACTCACGAAAGATGTGACCCCGTCACCCCGTCTCGAGGACTTGCGGCAAGGGCTAAGAATTCCCGGCCACGCCTCGTAGTTATCTCGCGGGCACCCTCCAGGTCAACCCGACTCCTCATCACTCGCAATTAAGCTCGCGCGGGTACCCCTCAGGGCCGACCCGTCTTTTGTAACATGGTTCAGTGTAAAGTCATAGTAACCATAATAACCGTGTGTCTAACACCAAGGGGAAAGTGATGTGCAGTGCCGGGGCCTGGTCTTCGATCCCGTTGATCGGGTCTTCTGATAATCCAGCGGGGCAGTCGGGACAAAGTGGGGGTCTCTGATGGGTCTCTACCCAGCCTATACTAAACAGTTTAGGATAAGCAGGTAGGTAACAACAGCAGGTTACAATAAACAGGCTATGCATCAGAATAGGAGCAAGAAATAACAGTAGCAAAATCTAATGCAAGCAAGAGAGAATGGAATGGGCGATATCGCGATGATCAAAGGGGGGCTTGCCTGGTTGCTCTGGCAAGAGAAGGGTTCATCGTCGATGTAGTCGATCACAGGGGTACCGGCAGCGGTCTCGGGGTCTACCAGAAAGAAGTAACGGAGGGGGAACATAATAAATAACAGAGCAATCAAAGCATCACAAAGCATAACATGGAAATACACGATGCTAGGGGCGACCTAACGCAGTAGGAGGTGATACCAACGAAGGGGGGAAACATCCGGGAAAGTATCCCCGGTGTTTCGCGTTTTCGGACAAATGGAGCGGAGGGGGAAAGTTGCGTGTTTGCTATGCTTGTGATGTGTGGCGGATGAACGGGCTGCGTATCCGGATTCGTCTCGTCGTTCTGAGCAACTTTCATGTACAAAGTTTTTCCATCCGAGCTACGGTTTATTTTATATTAATTTTAAAAGATTTAAACATTTTTAGAATTTATTTAATTATTTTAATTCAACATTATCCAGATTAGTGTATGATGATGTCATCATGACATCAGCATGACGTAAGCAGTCAACAGGGCATTGACTGGGTCAAACTGACATGTGGGTCCTAGCTGTCATTAACTGTTAACTAACCTAACAGATTAACTAAACAGAATTAATTAGTTTTAACTAGTGATTTGGTTAATCTAAACAGTATTAATTAACTTAATTAATTAATTGATATTTATATTTCTTATTTTTTTACTCTTTTTTTAAACGTTCTGGGCTGCGGGCCCCGGCTGTCATTGGCCAGGGTCGTAGCAGTGCGGGCTGAACGGGCGCCCGAACGGGCGCTGGCCCTCGGGGGTGCACCCGACTGGGCGCGGGTGCCGGCGTGGAGCCGCAGCAGCAGGCGAGGGGCGGCGCCGGCGTGGCGGAGCCGGAGCTTGAGGCTGGGGCACGGAGCTGTGGGCGGGTGGCTCGCCGGAGCGCAGCCACGGTGAACCGGCCGTGGACGGCGCCCGCGAAGGGTGGCAGGTCGGCGAGCAGCAGGGCCGCGCGAGGCCGCGGCGGAGCAAGCAGCAGATGGTCGCACCAGGCGGGGACGACGAGGTTGCGTGCGGGTTAGACGCGGCGTCGGCAAGCGCAGTGGTTGGCCAAGACGGCACGGGGCGCGAGCGCACAGTAGGCGGCGGGGTTCGGCGCGATGCGGCAGCAAGGGCAACCCGGCGAGCGGAGCCGTGGGGGTGCGGGGTGGTCCAGGCGCATGGCGAGCACGGCCGCAAGCGGCAGCACAACGAGACGTGGCGAGGTGCGGGCGGTGCGCGTGCGCGATGGACGACCAACGGGCGCGCGTCGCAGGCGCGAACGGCGCAAGGCCGACGCGGCGGTGGAGGCACAGGGGGGAAAGGGGAGACGCGACGCCTCACCAGCGGTTGCAGGGAAATGGCAGTAGGCACGGGGAGGAGGACGAGGACGATTCGGTGACGGAGAGGACGGCAGTGATGGTGTCCGGCGAGGTGGTCGTCGGCGATGAAGGCGGCGAGGTGCTGAGCGGCTACAGGCGGCGGCTCGATGTATCGCGTCGAGGGCGACGCGAGGCGGTCTGGTGATGCGCGGTTGAGGACGAGGCGGCGAGGTCCAGTGCGATGGCGTCGGAGCAATGGGGTCGGAGCCGGGCCGCGTCGGGCAGCGGCAGAATCGGGCGTGCGCCCCCCGATCCAGATCGAGGGGGAGAGGGAAGAGATGAGGGGGGTCATGGGGGGAGGGGCAGTGGGGTGTCTGTGGTTAGGGTTTGGGTTGCCTCAGGGGATAAGGGAGTGGGGATGGGCCGACCGGGCCAGTGGGCTGGTCGGCTGGGACCGTTTGGCCCAGTTGGCCAGGGAGGTCCTTTTTATTTGTTTTGTTTTATTTCCACTTTTATTTTCTGTTTTATTTTAGTTACACTTTATTTTCAGTTTAGTAAAAAATGACAATAGCTCCGAAAATAGTGTTTCAAAATAACCCACTAACCTAAAAGTTTTTACCTCAAAATAAAATAGTTTATCATTTTATAAAATATCAAAGGCACATATTCAATCGTTTCAACTACCGTTTTAATCATTTTAGAGTATTAAAACATTTTATAAAAGTGGGGTTTCTTCAACACAGTTAACTTTGTATTACTTGGCACAACCTGGACATTTTAGTTTTAAGTTTGAAAACTTTTGTTGTTTGCCTTCAATTCAATTTTGAATTTGAATCGGTTTTTTTGAACTAACCCGAGATTAGCTATAGTGACAAAGGTGACGTGGCATCACTAGCAGGGAATTACTGTAGTCTAATTATCCGGGCGTCACAATTCTCCTCCACTACAAGAAATCTCGTCCCGAGATTTAAGAGGGGAGTAAGGGGGAAGGGTTGGGTTACGGAAAATCTAACGGATCTTCTCGGTCTTGGTTGCTCTTCTCGAAGAGGTCAATCCAATATATTGATGCCTTCATACTTCTGCTTCAGCTCAAAATGATGAAGTCGGCATCCTTCCCTCGAGATCTTCATCGCACATACGAAAAGGATAAGCGGTATCTTCAGAAGAACAGACCTGTACAAGGTTGCTATCTGGTAGATAACGTAAACGAAGATGGCTGAATGTAACTCTCGAATTGAAACTTAGAAAATTTCGAGAGGAAAGTAATAAGGTACAATAAGGAGTTTCAAGCGGCTAGGCAATCGTTCGATGCCTATTCAGAAGGTGAAAGGGTTTCAGGGCAACGACAAATAAGTACTGTGTCTGATAACATAATTGATGATCTCTCGGAAAGTGGCTCGTGAGTTTCATACGAGGCCACATGCGAGGAACAACCTTGAGAACAGGGGGTGTACAGGAGAGTCAGGTTTCGATCCTATGGAACTATGGGTTTATGGGCCCACTATGTGGATTAAAAGTAGGAAGGCGGTGACGATTTGCACGATCATGTAAGCAAGGCATGCCGGAGGATAGCCTGTCAGTTATGTCGGCAACAACATCGGTACCAAGGGCGAGGGATGAAGAGAACCATTCTCCTGCTCGTTGAATGAGGCGGACCAATAGGCAAAGTTCGTGTCCATCGGTGGTTACCGGAATATCATCAACAATAGTAACAGGATCTTACCGACACGATTGTACACCTAGGTGTTTACATAAGCAGAAGAATATTACTCTTAGACCATATAGATCACTAGAAAGGTTAAACAAAACAATGGAAAGGAAAAGGTGATCATCAGATTAAATAGAACAATGGAAAGGAAAATGTGTTTAAACACATTATTCACGGGTATATCCTTCCCAAGGACAAGCAGAGCATGATATCCATGACAGGATATGATTGTAGAAAACCTGGCTCTGATACCAACTTGTGACGCCCCTAATTCAATCGTACACTAATCATACATGCAAATGTGTATGATCAAGATCAAAGACTCACGGGAAGATATCACAACACAACTCTAGACACAAATTAAAATAATACAAGCTTTATATTACAAGCCAGGGGCCTCGAGGGCTCGAATACATAAGCTCGAATACACAAGAGTCAGCGGAAGCAATAATATCTGAGTACAGACATGAGTTAGACAAGTTTGCCTTAAGAAGGCTAGCACAAAAGCAACAACGATCAAAAAGGCGAGGCCTCCTGCCTGGGAGCCTCCTAACTACTCTTGGTCGTCGGCGGCCTCCACGTAGTAGTAGGCATCGGCGGTGGCATTTGGCTCCTGGGCTCCGACATCTGGTTGCATCAACCGGAAAGAAGAAGAAAGGAAGAAAAGGGGGATCAAAGCAACCGTGAGTACTCATCCAAAGTACTCGCAAGCAAGGATCTACACTACATATGCATCGGTATCAATGAAAAGGGTTGTATCTGTGGACTGGACTGCAGAATGCCAGAAGAGAAGGGGAAAGCCTAGCCTATCGAAGACTAGCATCTTCAAGCAGCTCCAAGCATGTTGCAGCATCAGAAGAGATAAGAGTAGCATAAAGTAAAGTAGTAGAAGTGTTATCAACCTCGGCGAGAGATCCTTTCTCGACTCCCTGCGAGAAAGCAATCCCAGAGCCATACTATCCATTTCTCATATCCATGTCTCATCTCAAGTATCCAGTTCTAGTTGTACCGATCGGGATACAACTCCAAGTGTCCGTTACCGTAGGACAGGCTATCGATAGATGTTTTCTTCCCTGCAGGGGTGCACCAACTTACCCACCACGCTCGATTAACTCCGGCCGGACACACTTTCTTGGGTCATACCCGGCCTCGGCCAAACGACACGCCGCAACCCGACCTAGGCTTAATAGAGAGGTCAGCACGCCGGACTAAACCTATGCCCCTAGGGGTCATGGGCCATCGCCCCGGGAACTCTTGCACGTTGCGTACGCAGCCGGTGAGTAGACCTAGCTACCTCCTTCAAAAAGGCAGGTGCTTACCAGTCCAACCCGGCGCGCGCCGCTCAGTCGCTGACGTCTATTAAGCTTCGGCTGATGCATACGACGCAGAACGCCCATACTATGCCCACGTGATGGTTAGTGCTATCAGGCCAGAGGCCCCTCGGATCAAATATCCATATCGTAGTGGATTAGGAACGCGCGGTAACAAGCAGAGACTCACGAAAGATGTGACCCCGTCGCCCCGTCACGAGGACTTGCGGCAAGGGCTAAGATTGCCCGGCCACGCCTCGTAGTTATCTCGCGGGCACCCTCCAAGTCAACCCGACTCCTCATCACTCGCAATTAAGCTCGCGCGGGTACCCCTCAGGGCCGACCAGTCTTTTGTGACATGGTTCAGTGTAAAGTCATAGTAACCATGGTAACTGTGTGTCTAACACCAAGGGGAAAGTGATGTGCAGTGCCGGGGCCTGGTCTTCGATCCCATTGATCGGGTCTTCTGATAATCCAGCGGGGCAGTCGGGACTAAGTGGGGGTCTCTGATGGGTCTCTACCCAACCTATACTAAATAGTTTAGGATAAGCAGGTAGGTAACAACAACAGGTTACAATAAATAGGCTATGCATCAGAATAGGACCAAGCAATAACAGTAGCAAAATCTAATGCAAGCATGAGAGAATGGAATGGGCGATATCGGGATGATCAATGGAGGGGCTTGCCTGGTTGCTCTGGCAAGAGAAGGGTTCGTCGTCGATGTAGTTGATCACAGGGGTGCCGGCAGCGGTCTCGGGGTCTACTGGAAAGAAGTAACGGAGGGGGAACATAATAAATAATAGAGCAATCAAAGCATCAGAAAGCATAACATGGCAATACGCGGTGCTAGGGGCGACCTAACGCAGTAGGAGGTGATACCGACGAAGGGGGGAAACATCTGGGAAAGTATCCCCGGTGTTTCGCGTTTTCGGACAAATGGAATGGAGGGGGAAAGTTGCGTGTTTGCTATGCTAGGGATGTGTGGCAGACGAACGGGCTGCGTATCCGGATTCGTCTCGTCGTTCTGAGCAACTTTCATGTACAAAGTTTTCCCATCCGAGCTACGGTTTATTTTATATTAATTTTAAAAGATTTAAACATTTTTAGAATTTATTTAATTATTTTAAGTCAACATTATCCAGATTAGTGTATGCTGATGTCATCATGACATCAGCAGTCAACAAGGCGTTGACTGGGTCAAACTGACATGTGGGTCCTAGCTGTCATTAACTGTTAACTAACCTAACAGATTAACTAAACAGAATTAATTAGTTTTAACTAGTGATTAGGTTAATCTAAACAGTATTATTTAACTTAATTAATTAATATTAATATTTCTTATTTTTTTACTCTTTTTTTAAACGTTCTGGGCTGCGGGCCCCGGCTGTCATTGGCAAGGGCGTAGCGGTGCGGGCTAAACGGGCGCCCGAACGGGCGCTAGCCCTCGGGGGTGTACCCGACTGGGCGCGGGTGCCGGCGTGGAGCCGCGGCAGTAGGCGAGGGGCGGCGCTGATACGTCTCCAACGTATCTATAATTTTTTATTGTTCCATGCTATATTATATTTTGTTTTGGACATTAATGGGCTTTATTATACACTTTTATCTTATTTTTGGGACTAACCTATTAACCGGAGGCCCAGCCCAGAATTGCTGTTTTTTGCCTATTTTAGAGTTTCACAGAAAAAGAATATCAAACGGAGTCTAAACGGAATGAAACCTTCGGGAACGTGATTTTCGGAACGAACGTGATCCAGAGGACTTGGACCCTACGTCAAGACATCAACCAGGATGGCACGAGGTAGGGGGCGCGCCTACCCCCCTGGGCGCGCCCTCCACCCTCGTGGGCCCCACGTTGCTCCACCGACGTACTTCTTCCTCCTATATATACCTACGTACCCCCAAACTACTAGATACGGAGCCAAAAACCTAATTCCACCGCCGCAACCTTCTGTACCCGTGAGATCCCATCTTGGGGCCTTTTTCGGAGCTCCGCCGGAGGGGGCATCGATCACGGAGGGCTTCTACATCAACACCATAGCCTCTCCGATGATGTGTGAGTAGTTTACCTCAGACCTTCGGGTCCATAGTTATTAGCTAGATGGCTTCTTCTCTCTTTTTGGACTCAATACAATGTTCTCCCCCTCTCTTGTGGAGATCTATTCGATGTAATCTTCTTTTGCGGTGTGTTTGTTGAGACCGATGAATTGTGGGTTTATGATCAAGTTTATCTATGAACAATATTTGAATCTTCTCTGAATTCTTTTATGTATGATTGGCTATCTTTGCAAGTCTCTTCGAATTATCAGTTTGGTTTGGCCTACTAGAATGATCTTTCTTGCAATGGGAGAAGTGCTTAGCTTTGGGTTCAATCCTGCGGTGTCCTTTCCCAGTGACAGTAGGGGCAGCAAGGCACATATTGTAATGTTGCCATCGAGGATAACAAGATGGGGTTTATATCATATTGCATGAGTTTATCCCTCTAAATCATGTCATCTTACTTAAAGCGTTACTCTGTTCTTATGAACTTAATACTCTAGATGCATGCTGGATAGCGGTCGATGTGTGGAGTAATAGTAGTAGATGCAGGCAGGAGTCGGTCTACTTGTCACGGACGTGATGCCTATATACATGATCATACCTAGATATTCTCATAACTATGCTCAATTCTGTCAATTTCTCAACAGTAATTTGTTCACCCACCGTAATACTTATGCTCTTGAGAGAAGCCACTAGTGAAACCTATGGCCCCCGGGTCTATTTTCCATCATATTAATCTCCCATCAACAAGTTATTTCTAGCGTCGTCTTTATTTTGCTTTCTTTACTTTGCATCTTTATCATAAAAATACCAAAAATATTATCTTATCATATCTATCAGATCTCACTCTCGTAAGTGACCGTGAAGGGATTGACAACCCCTTTATTGTGTTGGTTGCGAGGATTTATTTGTTTGTGTAGGTGTGAGGGACTCGTGCGGGGCCTCCTACTGGATTGATACCTTTGTTCTCAAAAACTGAGCGAAATACTTACGCTACTTTGCTACATCACCCTTTCCTCTTCAAGGGAAAACCAACGCAGTGCTCAAGAGGTAGCAGGCGTCGGCGCGGCGGAGCCGGAGCTTGAGGCTGGGGCATGGAGCTGTGGGCGGGTGGCTCGCCGGTGCGCAGCCACGGCGAGCCGGTCGTGGACGGCGCCCGCGAGAGGTGGCGGGTCGCGCGAGGCCACGGCGGAGCAAGCAGAAGATGGTCGCAGCAGGCGGGGCCGGCGAGGTTGCGTGCGTGTTAGACGCGGCATCGGCAAGCGCAGTGGTTGGCCGAGACGGCAGGGGGCGCGAGCGCACAGCAGGCGGCGGGGTTCGGCGCGATGCGGCAGCAAGGGCAAGCCGGCGAGCGGAGCCATGGGGGTGCGGGGTGGTCCAGGCGCACAGCAAGCACGGCCGCGAGCGGCAGCATAGCGAGACGGGGCGAGGTGCGGGCGGTGCGCGTGCGCGATGGACGGCCAACGGGCGCGCGACGCGGGCGCGAACGGCGCAAGGCCGACGCGGCGGTGGAGGCACAGGGGGGAAAGGGGAGACGCGACACCTCACCGGCGGTTGCAGGGAAATGGCAGTAGGCACGGGGAGGAGGATGGGGACGATTCGGCGACGGAGAGGACGGAAGTGACGGCGTCCGGCGAGGTGGTCGTCGGCGATGAGGGCGGCGAGGCGCTGAGCGGCTTCGGGCGGCGGCTCGATGTATCGCGTTGAGGGCGAGGCGAGGCGGTCCAGCAATGGGCGGTTGAGGACGAGGTAGCGATGTCCAGGGCGACGGCGTCGGAGCGATGGGGTCGGAGCCAGGCCGCGTTGGGCAGCGGCGGAATCGGGCGTGCGCCCCCCGACAATAATGATGTATGTCATATAAATGGAACGATGGAAGTTGCATGGCAATATATCTCGGAATGGAAAATGCCATAATAGGTAGGTATGGTGGCTGTTTTGAGGAAGATATAAGGAGGCTTATGTGTGATAGAACATATCATATCACGGGGTTTGGATGCACTGGTGAAGTTTGCACCAACTCTCGGAGTGAGAAAGGGCAATGCACGGTACTGAAGAGGCTAGCAAATTGCGAAAATGTGAGAGTGTGTATAATCCATGGACTCACATTAGTCATAAAGAACTCATATACTTATTGCGGAAGTTTGTTAGCCCTCAAAGCAAAGTACTACTACGCATTCCCCTAGGGGGATATATTGCTAGGAAAAGACCATCGCTCGTCCCCGATCGCCACTCATAAGGAAGACAATCGATAAAAATCATGGTCCAACTTCTTAGCATAACAGACTATATGTGCATGCTTCTGGAATCACAAACCTTAACACCAATATTCTCACTAAACCACAATTATTCACTAGTACCTCTCCCATATTACCATCTTTATATCGCAAAACTATTCCAAAGAATCAAGCTTATCATATTCAGTGATCTACATGAAAGTTTTTATTATATCCCTCCTGAATACCTATCATATTAGGACCAATTTCATAACCCATGCATACTGCCATTGCTATTTATTAGACACTCAAAATGATATAAGTGAAGCATGAGAGCGCAACTATTTCTTTAAAATATAAGCACCGTCATTCTCTAAACCATATAAGTGAGGCACTAGAGCAACTGCCTAGCTCCAAAGATATAAGTGAAGCACAAAGAGTATTCTAACAAATCATGAACACATGTGTGTCCCTATCAAAATGTGGCAAACTAAAAAGCATACAAATCAAAGACTCTTATATTACAGATGGATTGTAGATGAATAAAAATATAGCTCCAAGTAATTTACCGATGGATTGTAGATGAAAGAGGGGATACCCCTTGGGTCTATTAAATATTACCTTGGGGTGCCTTGGAAAACCCCAAGCTTAGAGTCTTTCCACTACTTATTCCTTCATCCATCGTGATCTCACTAAAAACTTGAAAACTTCAGCACACAAAACTCAACAGAAACCTCGTGAGATCCATTAGTATAACAAGCAAATCATAAACTTTGGGTACTGTTGTAAACCCATTCATATTTTTTTTATTGCACAACACCTATTGTGTTCTAACTTTTCCATGACTTATACCCCCTGATACAATCCATAGATTCATTAAAACAAGCAAACTATGCAACGAAAACGGAATCTATCAAAAACAGAATTGTCTGTAATGATCTGAACTAAAGCAATACTTCTGTACCTCCAAAAATTCTGAAAAATTAGGACAACATGTGAAATTTGTATATCAATAATGTGAAAAATCTTTAGTATTTTATCACGTTTTAGTGAATTTAAACAATTCAGGTACTGGGCGCAAAAGTTTTTGTTTTTTCACAGAATCAAATCAACTATCAACCAAATCATCCCAAATGCTTTACTTTGCACAAACACTAAATTAAACACAAAAACACAATCATAATAGTAGAATAATTGTGTGAACACTCAAAAAGGGAAAGGAAAATTAAAGATAGCTATTGGGTTGCCTCCCAACAAGTGTTATTGTTTTACGCCCCTATCTAGGCGTAAGGCAATGTTTCAAGTGTTGTCATCTTTCAAATTAATTCCATAGGTGGCCCTCATAATAGATTCATATGGTGGCTTAATTCTCTTTCTAAAGAAGTTTTCCCTTCCTTTCTTTAATGGAAATTGGAATCCTATATTAACTTCTTTCATATCAATAATAGCACCTATGGTACGTTGGAAAGGTGTCGGGTGGTAGGTGCGACATATGCCAACGGGTGGCTTATCATGGTGGGTGCCAGTAAGACATCGCCGGTGCCTGGAAACGGGATGAGGCGAAGACATGCACGCCGGCGAATCTTACCCAGGTTCGGGGCTCTCCGTGGAGATAACACCCCTAGTCCTGCTCTGCGGGGTCTCCGCATGATCACTAGATCAGGAAGAGTAGCTACAAATGCTCCTAGAGCTGTTGGGTTCAAGGGAGAAGAAGAGCAAGGCTAGCTCTCACTTCCCTCTCTATATGGTGTGTGTGTAACTCTAAGAAGCCAACCCTTTGCATGGGTGCCCCGGGGGGTTTATATAGGCCTACCGCCCGGGGGTACAATTGTAATCCGGCTGGGCGCGGGTCCCAGTCGTCAGTGTCTGCGCTCGCCGGCTTCTCCGCCGGCCGTTGGGGCCCGCCGACTGGTGGGTCCCGCCGGCTGCCGGCCTCTTGGTCGACAGGCCGGCCCCACCGCCTAGGGTCTTGTCGGCGGCTACTTACTGTAGCCTCTCCCCTGATGATGAGGGCTCCGTCGAGGTAAGCGTGGCTACAATGTGCCGCCTCGAGGGCTCTCACTGTAGCCTTACCTCATCTTGTCTCCTTAATGTGGCACATGCTTCGAGGGAGGGGGTAGCCGGCTTCTGGGGGCCGGCTACGCCCTTGGCCGACTGGGGGAGGTCGGGCCGCCTTCGCCTCTCTCTCTGGCTAAAGGGGCCCACCGCCCGTGGGCCGTACTGGCGTTGGTCGTGGATGACGTTGGGGCCAGCATGGCTACAGTGCCGAGCCGGACGGGAGATGGCCAACCCGTACGGCGTCCTGTGGCCATACCTGGCTCGGGCTTCGGGGGTAGTGGGCCGCACTGTGGCCACACCCCGTCTTGTCACCGTTATGTGGGTGTAGTTTTGGTGGGTGCGGTCTTGGCCGACTTTGTGGAGTCGGCGTGCTTCATGGCTGGCTCTTGGAAGTCGGTCCTCTTGGCGTCGGCTTCCTGGAGTCGGCCATCTCGCAACCGTCTTGGGGGAGGTTACCGGGGCCGGGTCGCCTTTAGAGAGCCGGCCCCTGCGGTAGTTGGCCAGGGGAAGTCGGCCCAATGCTTCGAACGCTTGAAGGCTCGAAGGGCCTGATAATTTTCGAAGAACCATGGGTAGTCGGTTAGGCTACCCGTGGCCATTTACTCCGACAGTAGTCCCCGAAGCTGATTGGGCTTCAAGGTTGGGTGGGAGTCGAGAAGCTCGGTCAGCTTCCTATCTTGACGAGCCGGCAGCTGGGAGCCGACTTTGGTTGGGGGCGCCGTCTCGGCGAAAAAAAATTGGAGTCGGAGGGCGGGAGCTCGCCAGCGCGTGCACCGGGCCGCGGGCCGGCCACTTGCCGCCTGCGAACCACGTGGCCTCTCTTGGCTAAAAAGCCTGCCAGCCCACGCGCGCGACGGGACGTCACCGCAGGGCGGGGGCCCGCCACGCCCACGCCCGGGCCCAGGCGCGGATTCTCTGCGGCCTAAAGCCGCCCGCACGTCTTCCTGCGGCGGTTTCGGCATGCTTTTAGGGCGTAATAATCGCGAGGCGTGGGGGGAGTGGGTGCAGTTAATCCCACGTCTCACCCCACGCCCTGCCTCCCCGGCTTCACCGTGCGAAGCTATAAGTAGGGGGAGAGCGGCAGGCTCTCGCACGCTCCTCCTCTTTCCACCATCTTCTTCCTCCTGCCCTTTCTTGCAACAGCGCCTCGCCGCCGCGCTCTTCCACCACTCGCTCCTCCACCACCGCGCTCGTTTTCGCCAGCCCCACGTGACGATGCAGTACAGCGGGGATTGGGACGGCTCCAACGTCCACGAGGATCACATTGAATTCCTCCGCAAGACGCGGCGGCTGCCCGGCGCGGACAAGGTGGAGGTCCATCTTGCGCCGGCAAAGGAGATTACGCCGGAGCCGCGGGAAGGCGAGCGGGTAGTCTTCCGCTCGCATTTCTTGCGTGGCATCGGCCTACCCGTGAGCGCCTTCTTCCGCTCTTGGCTCGAGTTCTACCAACTCCAGCCGCACCACCTCCCTCGGAACACGGTGGTGTTGCTGTTCGCCTTCGTCACCTTGTGCGAAGGCTACCTCGGCGTCCTCCCTACCCTCGAGCTCTGGGGGGAGTTCTTCCAGTCCAAGCTAGGCACGCGCATGCAAGGCGTGCCGGCTCAGAGTGGCGCCTTCATCGTGATGCGGAGGGTGGCTGCCGACAACCCCTTCCCCGTCATCACGCTGATCCAGTCGGTGAAGCTATGGCAAAAATCATACTTCTACGTGAAGAACGTCACCCCGCAGGGTGACTACGTCAATCTGCCGGCTTACGTAGCCGGCCCACCGGCGGGCAGGCGGCCCCAGTGGTCCTACCGGGCCGTGACACTGACACCGGCTGGAACCGCAGCCGTCGCCCGAGTGCGAGCGATGACCCAGTCGGAGGGCTTGTCGGGGCCCGACCTGCTGGCCGCCTTCGTCATGCGCCGGGTACTCCCGCTCCAGAGCCGCCCTCATCTGATCTGTCAGATGAGTGGCCAGCTCGATCCGAGCCGGATGTGTACCAAAGACATGCCGCACGACGAGGTGGCCTATATGGTGAACTACCTTGCGAACTGCAAACTCTCCGCAGAGTGGCAGTTCGGCAAGGAGCCATATTGCCGAGCCAATCCGCCGCCTACGGTATGTTCTCCTTGTCTCTTCTTCTTCTCTCAGTTTGGTCGCCGAGTTCCTTTTGGCCGACTCTGACTAGTCGGCTTGTCTTCGACAGAGCCCTCTTCTTCGGCCTGCAGGTGGGTCGGACGCGGAGCGCCGATTCGTCCCCGACCGGACGGAGCACGATCTGGAGGACCCCGACTTGGGGGCGGCCGCTATGGACGACAACACCGAGGCGGGCGGTGGCCAAGCCGGCGGCGAAGCAGGCGGCTCCGGGCTTGAAGTCAGCTTCGATGACTGGCCGGACGATGACGAGGCCGAAGTCCTCCCGCGCCGTCAGCCGGCGTCTGGCCGCGGCGCGGGTTCCTCCGCTGCGCCGCCTGCTCGAGGTGGCGGGCAAAAGCGTCGTGCCGCGCAGGGTTTGTTCGGCAGTCGGTCGAAGAAGCCCCGAGGCGGGGCAGCGGCGACTAGGCGGGAGGAGGCGGCCGCGAAGGCGGCCCGCTTCCGCAAGGCGGTGAAGCAACCGCAGACGGTGTCGGCGTAAGTACATACTCCTTCGTGTACTCTTTTTTCTATTCTCTGGTGGCTCCTGAATCCTTGTCTTTTTCTCCAAACAACTAGAGCTCCACTGTCGCTCGAGCGGGCGGCTGCCACCTCCGTCGTTGAGTCGCCGAGGGGATCTGGGAGCACCACTCGCCGCGTGGACTCACGTGCCGATCTTCTGGCGGCGACGGAGCGAAATGCGCGGGAGGTGCGGGAGGAGCGGGAGGCGCGGGAGGTGGAGGCGGCGAAGGCGGCCGCCGCCAAGGCGGCGCAGGAGGAGGAGGCGGCGAAGGCGCGCGCTGATGCCGTAGCCAAGGCCCAAGCGGAGGCTGCAGCTGCGGCGATGGCGGAGGGGGCCTTGTTGGTCACCCCACTACGCGTCGCAGCGCCTGGGGCCCCGGAGCCCCCGCCAGAAGAAGCCGGCGGTGACCAGCCGGGGCTGGAGACGGATGACGACGTCGTCATCCTGGAGAGGGCGCCGGTGCCGACCCCGCCGACTGGAGCGGCTCAAGGCGGCCGGCCTGATCTGCCGCCTGCGCAGTCGGCGGGGGGCGAGCCGGCCGCGAGGACTGAGCTGGCGGTCCGCACGCCGCCGAGCCGGCGAGCGGGGAAGGCTGCGTCAGAGCCACAGAAGGCTGCGTCGGAGCCGCAGCCGGCTGCGGGCTCCAGCTCGTCGGCCTAGGATGTGGAGGTGGCCAGCGCCACCTCGGGGTGGACGCCGGGCGGAGGGACGGCCATGATGAACGTGGCCGCGCAGGACGTCCGGACCCGGCTCCAGGCCCAGGCTACGGCGCTGAGGCGATACACCGACGAATTCCTTGCGACGCGGGCGGCCATCCGGGTTAGTCTTCTTATCTTGCTTCTTCTTGATCTTGGTTTCTTCCGTGGGGGCGCGTCAGCGCACCCACTGGGTGTAGTCCCCGAGTTCCGAGTCGGCTGTTGAGCAGGCGGCTTGAAACTTCTTAGTGGATTTGGCTTTGCTATTCTTGTTCTTACTTCGATCTTCTGCCTGTCTTGCAGGACTACCACAATCTTCGCGCGGCTGCCTTCAACTCCCAGGCTCGGGAGCTGACCCAGAAGACCGCTGACCTAAGTGAGAGCCGGGGTAAGTGCTTTGTTCTTTATCTCACGTGGGGGCGCGTCAGCGCACCCACTGGGTGTAGTCCCCGAGACTCGGGCCGACTGCTGAGCAGTCGGGTCGGATCTTCCTTGACGACTTCCTCTTATTGTTTCTTCTTTTTCTGCCGTCCCTGCAGCAGCCAACGCCAGTCTGAGGGCACAGCTGGGAGGGTCTCAGACTGCCCTTCGTGCCAAGGAGGCCGAGTTTGCCGCCTTGGTGCAGGAACGTGACCGCCTGGCCAAGAGGTTGGCCGACTAGGAGGAGGGCCACAAGGCGACTCTGAAGGCGGTGCAGGACCGTGAAGCCGCCCTCCAGGCCGAGTACGAGACAGAAGCGGCTGGCTGGGCTGAAGCAAAGCAGACTCTGATCAATGGCTATGGCCAGATCGAAGATCTGGTTGACGGTAAGCCGCCTACTTCTTCGTCCTTTCTTGTCGTCTGCCGCTTTTGGCTCGTTTTCTGACTTGGTGTTTTCTCTTCTTTCTCTTTCTCTCTTGCGCAGAGTACTTCCCTGGCTACTCTACCGCCGCCAACCAGATCATCGAGGCCCGCCGCGAGGCACGAAGGCAGGCTGGCGCTGAGATTGCGCCAAACGCTGGCCGGTCGCTGGAGGAGCAGCTCTTGGCGATCCAGGCTCGCCTCCAGCCGGCTCACCGACTGCTCTGTCGGCTTCAATGTGCCGGGGCGCAGGTGTTGGCTGCCCTCTGGCCCGGCGAAGTGGTTCCCCGCACCCCTAGTCGGACTGCCGACTGGCTGGAGGTGGCGGTCGGTCGCTTCGAAGCCTGGAAGGCCTCGGCGGCTCGGTCCGGCGCCAGGCGGGCGCTGGAGTTCGTCAAGGCCTGGTACCCCGGCCTGAGTCTGGACCAGCTGGCTACCTGGCAGCAGCAGGCCGACACGGAGCTGGAGTCGGTGCAGCCGGCTATCATCCGGCGGGCTTCGGCGATCGCCGACTACACCGACACCAGCGCCTTCGCCCCTGAGGTAGATGACAACGGTGTTGCCCAGCCGGAGGAATGGTTCGGGCTGAACCCGGCAGACGGCGAAGACTCGGTGGAGGAGATCGACTCCAGCGACGAGGGCGAGGAGGAGGAGGAAGGTGAAGACACCGGGCCGGATGGTGGAGCGGCCGACCAGCCTCAGCCTGACCGCGCCTCCAGCACTACGTCACGCGCGGGTGCGTCGCCTGCCACTGGTGGTGACCAGGCCGAGACCCGCCAGCCGGCCACTCCTTCAGCCGGCGATGCCATCTCCACCGACCAACCCAGCTCCCGCGCCGCGCCTTTAGTCTAGTCTGCTATCTTTTGTTTTCCTGTCTTGTCACTTTTGGAACAATATTCTGTTAAGTTTGCACAATTCCACCCACTGGGGGTGTATTCGAACTATGTCGATTGCCGGCCTGTTGGGGGCTTTATATGTATATATGACTATGCATGCATTTGGCTTTTCTCGTTCTTTGCTTTTCATCCTTCTGCTGTTTCCTTTGCCGCCCTCCCTTGGTTGCCGCCTCCCCAGTCGGACAGTTGCTCTGCAATCTGTGGCTGGAGAAGTGCTTGGCCAATTGGGAGGGCAAGTACTCTAGCTTTGTTGTATTAGAGCTAAGTGTTTAGGAAGCCGGCCAGCCGGCTGTTCTGATAGCCGGCAGGCGTGGTTGGAGGCCGTCTTTTCGCTATATAAGTTCATCGTTTTTCGTGTGGGCGTTCTTTCTGCCTTGTCTCTTGCTAGTCGGACAGTCGGTTCTTCGAGCTGCGACTTTCAACAAGACAGGACTCGGGAGCCGGCACACTACTTGTCTGACTTCAGGTAGAACTTTTAATATAGCTCAAGGCGGCCAGTCCCCGGGCCGACTAGTCGAACCCGGTGCCAGACAAGAAATCAAATGTAATAATACATTCATGGATATGACACTCGTCATTCATAGATAAATAAAGGCAGTCCCCGAGTGCTCCTCGGGGAGCCTGTTGTTTCATACTTAATACAAAAGGGTAGCATGATACATACTGCTTTTAACTGTAAAATCTTCTCAGGAGATTCACGTTCCATGGTCGCTCCGACTCCTTGTCGGAGTCGTCCCTCTTGCGTGCTCTTGGTTTTTGCACGTCGATCAAGTAGTAGGAGTCGTTGCCTAGTGCCTTGCTGATGACGAAGGGGCCTTCCCAAGGGGCCAAGAGCTTGTGCTGGCCGGTTGTTCGCTGGATCAGCCGAAGCACAAGGTCGCCCTCTTGGAAGGATCTTGGCTTGACCTTGCGGTTGTGGTAGCGGCGCAACCCTTGCTGGTAGATGGCGGACCGGCTGAGTGCTAACAGCCGGCCTTCTTCTAGTAGGTCGACGCCGTCTTCTCTTGCTTCCTTGGCCTCCGCCTCCATGTACATGGTGATCCGAGGCGAGTCGAACTCGATGTCGGTTGGGATGACAGCCTCGGCACCATATACAAGGAAGAATGGAGTGAAGCCGGTTGACTTGTTGGGAGTAGTACGCAGACTCCAGAGGACAGCCAGCAGCTCATCGAGCCAGCAGCCGGCCGATCGCTCCAGTGGTACCACCAGTCAGGGCTTGATGCCGGAGAGGATGAGTCCATTTGCTCGCTCGACCTGGCCGTTTGACTGCGGGTGGGCAACGGACGCTAAGTCCAGTCGGATGCCCTGCGTCGCGCAGAAACGTGCCAGTGCTCCTTTGGCAAAGTTTGTGCCGTTGTCGGTGATGATGCTATGTGGCACGCCGTACCGAGTAGTGATGTCAGTGATGAGTGTCACGGCAGTTGGCCCGTTCAGCTTCTTGATCGGCTTCGCTTCGATCCACTTGGTGAACTTGTCCACGGCGACAAGCAGATGTGTCAAGCCGCCACGGGCTGTCTTGAAAGGGCCCACCATGTCCAGTCCCCAGACGGCAAAGGGCCAGGTGAGGGGAATGGTCTTGAGTGCAGAAGCCGGCAGGTGTTGCTTGGAACTGAAAACTTGGCATCCTCTGCAGCTCTTGACTATCTCTTTGGCATCTTCCAAAGTAGTCGGCCAAAAGAAGCCGTGGCGGAAAGCTTTGGCCACAAGTGATCTTGAGGCTGCGTGGTGGCCGCATTCGCCTTGATGGATATCCTTGAGGATTGCCACTCCTTTTTCTGGCTCGACACAGCGCTGGAAGACTCCAGTGACGCTGCGCTTGACAAGCTCTCTGTTGATTAATGCATATGCTCCGGCTCATTGTTGCACTAGTCTTGCTGAGATCTCATCAGCCGGCAGCTCTCTGTTGACTAGGAACTTGAGGATGGGCTGGGCCCATGATGGAGCTGTGACTTCTTCTGCTGCTAGGACGGCCACCATGACTCGGGTCGGTGGGTCGGGTGGCGTGGGATCGGAGTCGGCCACCGCTTCTTGTGTTGCTGCAGTCCCTGGGCCGACTGCTGCAGTCCCCGGGCCGGGTTCTGAAGTCCCCGGGCCGGGTGCGACTACGGCAGTCGGCGGGCCAGTTGTCGAAGTCCCCGTGCCGCCTGCGGGGTTCCTCCAGTCGGATCCGGCTGCTTCTGGCACAGGCGGTACGAAGATAGAGTCCGACTCTGGAGACGGCTTGATGGACGGCTTGAGGAGGCGCTGGAGGGAGACGTCGGTCGGTATGGCCTGTCGGGTGGAGCCGATCCGTGCTAGGGCATCTGCTTGGTCGTTGTTGGCCCTTGGCACGTGAAGGAACTCGTACCCTTCGAAGTACCCGCTGATCTGCTGGACGAGGAATTGATAGCTCGCCATGTTCGCGTCCTTGGTGTCCCAGTCGCCAGACGACTGCTGGACCACCAAGTCTGAGTCGCCGTAACACAGGATCTGGCGTATGCCGAGCTCTTTGGCTAGTCGGAGCCCATGTACGAGCGCCTCGTACTCGGCCACGTTGTTGGAGGCGGCGAAGTGGATCTGCAGCGTGTATCTGAGTTTGTCACCTTTGGGAGAGGTGAGGACGATGCCGGCTCCCAAGCCGGTGTGCATCTTGGACCCATCGAAGTGCATCCGCCAATGGGTAGAGTCGGGCCGGCGGTAGGTACTGGGTCTCGGCCCAGTCGACGAGGAAGTCGGCCAATGCTTGGGACTTGATGGCGGTGCGGGGTTGGTAGAATATCATGTATGGTGCCAATGCAATGGCCCATTTAGCCACCCGGCCGGATGCATCCCGGCTGCCTATGATCTCGGCGAGCGGGGCGGTGCACACGACCGTGATGGGATGCTCTTGGAAGTAGGGCTTCAGCTTCTTGGCAGCGAAGTACACTCCATAGCACATCTTCTGGTAATGCGGGTAGTTTTGCTTTGAGCTGGATAGTACTTCGCTTAGGTAATACACCGGCCTCTGGACTAGCTGGGCTCGGCCTTCTTCCGGGCGCTGGACCACAACAACTGTACTGACTACTCGGCTGGTCGCAGCAATGTAGAGGAGCATGGGCTCCTTCTCAGTCGGCGCTGCCAGAACAGGTGGAGTAGTCAGGATCTTCTTCAACTCATGGAAGGCTTGGTCGGCTTGGTCATTCCACTCGAAGTGAGTGGACTTCTTCATGAGTCGGTACAGGGGGAGAGCCTTCTCTCCTAGTCGGCTGATAAAGCGGTTTAGGGAGGCCAGGCACCCGGTGAACTTCTGCACATCTCGCAATTTGGTGGGAATCTCCATCCTCTCGATGGCCTTGATCTTCACAGGGTTGCACTCGATGCCGCGTTCGGAGAGCAGGAAGCCTAGCAGCTGGCCGGCTGGTACTCCGAACACGCACTTCTCGGGGTTGAGCTTGATTTGGAATCGGCGCAAGTTGGCGAATGTTTCTTTGAGATCTTCCAGCAGGGTGCCGCGCTTCTCTGTCTTCACCACAATGTCGTCTACATAGACGTGGGCATTTCTGCCGAGTTGCTTGAGGAGGCATTTCTGCATGCAACGCTGAAAAGTGGCGCCGGCATTCCTCAGGCCGAATGTCATAGTCAGGTAGCAGAAAGCTCCGAATGGTGTGATGAAGGCAGTCTTCAGTCGGTCTGCTGGGTCCAACTTGATTTGATGGTACCCTGAGTAGGCATCCAAAAAACTCAACAGCTCGCATCCGGCTGTGGAGTCTATCACTTGGTCAATCCGTGGCAAAGCAAACGGATCCTTGGGGCAGGCCTTGTTCAGGCTGGTGTAGTCTATACACATGCGCCACTTGTTATTCTTCTTCAATACCAGAACTGGGTTGGCAAGCCACTCTGGAAAAAACACTTCCATAATAAAGCCAGCGGAGAGGAGCCGGGCTATCTCTTCTCCTACGATTCTTTGCTTCTCTTCTGATAGTCGGCGGAGGGGCTGCTTGACCGGCTTCGCGTCGGCTCGGACATGTAATTTGTGCTCGGCGAAATCCTTCAAGACACCCGGCATGTCCTTTGGGGACCATGCAAAAATGTCTCGATTCTCATGGAGGAAGTCGACGAGCTCGCCTTCCTATTTACTGTCCAAGTTTGCCCCAATGACGGCAAACCTCTCCGGATTCTCCGGGTCCAGAGGTATCTTCTTCGTTTCCTTGGTCGGCTGGAAGGAGCCTTGTGCATCACAGTCTTTGGGATTGGGGGACAGGGCCGGCTGCTTGCCGGCCATGGCCACAACCCGCTCCAGCATCTTCTTCTCTTCTGCTACCACGAGGGACTCGGCCAGCCGGCTACTGGCCATGGCGCACTCGATGGACTTCTTGTAGTCGCCGGCTACCGTGATGATCCCCTTCGAGCTCGGCATCTTCATCTTCAGGTAGGCGTAGTGGGGCACAGCCATGAACTTGGCCAGAGCAGGTCGGCCAAGCAAAGCATGGTAGGGGCTCTCCAGATCCACTACCTCGAACCAGATCGCTTCTCGGCGAAAATGATCTTTGTCTCCGAAGAGAACATCCATCTTAATCTTGCCGATTGGGGAGCAAGACAAACTGGGGACAATGCCATGGAACACGGTCCGGCTCGGCGTAAGCTGCTTTGCCTTGATGTTCAGCTTCTCCATGGTATCGCGGTACAGTATATTGATACTGCTTCCGCCATCTATCAGGACGCGGGAGAATCGGGCAGCTCGCCTCTCCGTCGCGAGGGTAACATCCAAGACCAGTGCATAGGAGCCAGGGGATGGCATCACCTCTGGGTGGTCGGCCTGGCTCCAGTTGATTGGCTTCTCTGACCAATGCATGAACTCGGGGGGCGCTAGAGGCGACTGCGTTGACCTCTTGATGCTGACGGCGCCGACTGCGCTTGTCGTTGGCTTGGCTGGTGAAGACGATGTAGGCGGCGTGCTCTTCAGGGAATTCATCTTGAATGGCTCCGACTGCCGGCCGAGCCGCCGGCTGCTGGGGGGCTGGAGGCGGCGGGCCGGGAGGCGGAGGCGGCACCAACCCTTCGCCCTTGGAGATTCGCGTGAGCCAGTGGCATTTTTGGGTCGTGTGGTTGGACGGCTTCGCGCCACTGTGGAACTTGCAGGGGGCGTCGAGAGTCTGCTCGTAGGAGAAAGCCGGCTGCCAAGCCGGCCTGCCACCCTTCTTCTTGGGAGCGGGCCGCTCTTCGGGTTGCTCATCTTCAACTGTGGCCACCTGCCGACTGGTGGAAGGCGGCATGGGGGCCTTGCGCTTGTGATCGTTCTGGTAGGGGCGCCGATTGGAGTCGCTAGCCGGCGTCTTGGGAGCCGGAGGAATCACCTTCCCAGAGGCGTCTACTCGAAGCTCGGTCTTCATCGCGGAGTCGGCCGTGGCGTACTTGTCCGCGATGATCAGGAGTTCGTCGAGGGTAGCCGGCTCGTCGCAGAGGAGTCGGTGCTTGAGGAGGGTGCCCTCTCGGCACCCGGCAGTGAAGTACTCGATGGCCTGAACCTCGTGCACCCCCTCGCAGGAGTTGCGGAGCTCGGCCCACCATGTGAGGTAGTCGCGGGTCAACTCATTGGGCCCTTGGACGCACAAGGAGAGCTGGCGAGGCTTGGGAGGCCGCTTGTACGTGCTGGTGAAGTTGCGGACGAAGACTTCCGTGATGTCCAGCCAGCTGTTGATGCTGTAGGGCTTGAGGCTGTTGAGCCAGGTGCGCGCCGTGCCTTGCAGCATGAGGGGGACGTACTTCACGGCCACGCGCCGATTGCCGTTGGCTATGCTGACAGCAGTGGAGTAGTCGATGAGCCAATCTTCCGGCTTCACAGAGCCGTTGTACTTGGGCATGTCTCTGGGGAGCGAGAACCCTTTGGGGAAGGGCTCATCGCGGATGCGGGGGCCAAAGCATGGCGGGCCGACATCGTCTTCTTCTTCTAGCGCTAGGGATCGAGCAAGGCGGTCGATCCGGTGGCGGGCGTCGTTCTCGTCGACTCCTTCTCGGCGGCCTAGTCGGTCACCAAGAGTCGGGTGCGTGACGGGCGGCGGGGTGAGACGTCTCTCTCTTCGAGGCGGGGGAGGAGGCGGATTTCCTTGGCGCTCTACCGCTCGAGGGCGGCCTTCCGCGTCGCGCTCAATGGTGATACGAGTCCGGCTGCGGCTAGCAGCCGGCTCCTTGTCTTTCCTCTGGCTGGCGCCGCTCGCAGTCGGCGAGCGAGACGTTGCGGCGTGCTCCCGGCGCGGGGGATGACTATCAGCGCGGGCGCCGGCTTCATGCCGTTCCGCAGCCGCGTCGATCAGCTGTTGGATCCGCCTTGTCATGTAGGGGAGCTCATCGGCTCCCAACCCATTTAGCTCTTCAGCGGCCGCCTGGGCGGCTCGTAGATTCTCGAGCGGGGTGGCGTAGACGGGGCGATCTGCCCCCAGCATGCTGGCGATAGCCGCGCCACGCTTCTGGACGAAGCCGGCTCGGCTCAGCCCGCTAGGCGGCGGCGTACCGAAGGCAGCGCGGTCGACTTCGCGCTGGTTGGCCTCGGTGAGGCGTCTCATGGAGGCTATCTTTTGGCCTTCCGCGACGAGGGCGAGGCGGCGTGCCTCCAGGGTCTCGGCGTCGGCGTCGGCCGGGATGGGGACGGATAGGTCGTGCATCGCCGCTTGCAGGGCGTCGTGAGCGTTCTCACCCGAGTTGGCGACGTGGCTGATGACCAACACTTTGGTGACAGCGCTGCTGCCACTGTCAGCTCGAGGGAGAGGATCGTCGAAGACCACCACGTCGGAGGGGTAGGCGTCGAGCGATGCCGTGTCGGAGTCGACGAGCATCGGGTCGGTGGAGCCGACCGACTCCACATCTGCAGCAGGCTCGCTAGAGACGTGAAGCTGGTCGAGGAGGCTGACGAGGCGGCTCTCGGGGTAGTCCGTGCCCACGTCGGACGCGGGCTCGTCGGAGATGCGAGTCTCGCCGAGCAGATCGGCGAGGCAGCTCGCCGCGCAGGCATCATCGACGCCTTGCAGCGCGTCGAGGCAAACGCCATCGGGCGCAGCAGGCTGGCTGCGCTCGCGGGGGAGGAAGAGGGTTCCCGTCCAGAACAGGTCTCCGGACGACGGTGCACCTGGCCCCACGGTGGGCGCCAAATGTCGGGTGGTAGGTGTGACATATGCCTACGGGTGGCTTATCATGGTGGGTGCCAGTAAGACGTCGCCGGTGCCTGGAAACGGGATGAGGCGAAGACATGCACGCCGGCGAATCTTACCCAGGTTCGGGGCCCTCCGTGGAGATAACACCCCTAGTCCTGCTTTGCGGGGTCTCCGCATGATCACTAGATCAGGAAGAGTATCTACAAATGCTCCTAGAGCTGTTGGGTTCAAGGGAGAAGAAGAGCAAGGCTAGCTCTCACTTCCCTCTCTATATGGTGTGTGTGTAACTCTAAGAAGCCAACCCTTTGCATGGGTGCCCCGGGGGGTTTATATAGGCCTACCCCTCGGGGGTACAATTGTAATCCGGCTGGGCGCGGGTCCCAGTCGTCAGTGTCTGCGCTCGCCGGCTTCTCCGCCGGCCGTTGGGGCCCGCCGACTGGTGGGTCCCACCGGCTGCCGGCCTCTTGGTCGACAGGCCGGCCCCACCGCCTAGGGTCTTGTCGGCGGCTGCTTACTGTAGCCTCGCCCCTGATGACGAGGGCTCCGTCGAGGTAAGCGTGGCTACAGTGTGCCGCCTTGAGGGCTCTCACTATAGCCTTACCTCGTCTTGTCTCCTTAATGTGGCACATGCTTCAAGGGAGGGGGTAGCCGGCTTCTGGGGGCCGGCTACGCCCTTGGCCGACTGGGGGAGGCCGGGCCGCCTTCGCCTCTCTCTCTGGCTAAATGGCCCGCCGCCCGTGGGCCGTACTGGCGTTGGTCGTGTATGACGTTGGGGCCAGCATGGCTACAGTGCCGAGCCGGACGGGAGATGGCCGACCCGTACGGCGTCCTGTGGCCATGCCTGCCTCGGGCTTCGGGGGTAGTGGGCCGCACAATGGCCACACCCCGTCTTGTCACCGTTATGTGGGTGTAGTTTTGGTGGGTGCGGTCTTGGCCGACTTTGTGGAGTCGGCGTGCTTCATGGCTGGCTCTTGGAAGTCGGTCCTCTTGGCGCCGGCTTCCTGGAGTCGGCCATCTTGGCGCCGGCTTCCTGGAGTCGGCCATCTTGCAACCGTCTTGGGGGAGGTTACCGGGGCCGGGTCACCTTTAGAGAGCCGGCCCCTGCGGTAGTCGGACAGGGGAAGTTGGCCCAATGCTTCGAACGCTTGAAGGCTCGAAGGGCCTGATAATTTTCGAAGAACCATGGGTAGTCGGTTAGGCTACCCGTGGCCATTTACTCCGACAAAAGGCCTGCCAAGTATTATAGGACAAGATAGATTGTAATCAATATCAAGCAGAATGAAATCAATAGGTACATAATTTCTATTTGCAAGTATAAGCACATTATTTATTCCACCCAAAGGTTTCTTAATAGTGGAATCCGCTAGATGCAAATTAAGGGAACATTCATCCATATCGGTAAGGCCTAGCACATCACATAAGATTTTGGTATAATGGAAACGCTAGCACCCAAATCATATAAATAATTACATTCATAATCTTTAATCTTTACTTTAATAGTAGGTTCCCGTTCATCATATAATTTTTTAGGTATTGAAACCTCCAACTCAAGCTTTTCTTCATGAGCTTTTAGCATAGCTTCTACAATATTTTTAGTAAAAGCTTTATTTTGTTCATAAACATTGGGTGAATTTATAATGGATTGCAACAAGGAAATGCATTCAACTAAAGAGCAATTGTCATAATTAAAGTACTTGTAATCATTCCAAAGTAGTGGGCACATCACTAGCTAAAGTTTTGACCTCTCCAAACCCACTTTTATTAATTTTGTATCCATTAAGATCATTACCCTCCAAACAATTGGGACGCCTTCTAGGTAAAGTTGACTCATCTCCAGCCCCTTTTTCATCAAGTTTTATATTACTAAATAAATATTCAATGGGTGAGCCACCAATCATTTTAGTATCTTAATCATGATTACGATAAAAACCGGGCGGAATCGCTTTGCCTAGGAATTCTTGCTAGCTATCAACCTAACGGTTCTCTCCTTACTTTCATTACTAGATATATGGATAGACTTAATTGACTGATTAATATCATGCTTGGGTGGAATTTTTTTAATTTTGAGAGTATCCACATCATGTTCTAGCGGTTCTATCCATGTTCCTAGCCATATTCAACTTTATTCGATTTTTCTTCTACCATGACATTAAAAATCTTTTGAGAATTAATAAATTCTTTCGTATTATTCTCAAGATCAGAGGGCATCCTATTATTATTATTTGAATTACCATAGGAATTGCCATAATTATTAGAGGAATTTCCAGGAAACGTTCTAGGATTGAAATTACCCCTATAAGCATTGTTGTTGAAATTATTTCGAGAGACAAAATTCACATCAATACCATCATTATTTTGGTCAATCAAAGTAGATAATGGCACATCATTAGGATCAACATGAGTACTTTTACTAGCAACCATTTTCATAAGTGCATCCATTTTATCACTCAAATTATTAAATTCTTCGACAGAGCTTACCTTCTTACCAGTTGGAGTTCTTTCAGTGTGCCATTATAAATAATTTGTCATAATATTATCAAGGAGTTTTGTAGCTTCTCCCAGTGTGATTTCCATAAAGGTACCCCCTGCGGTAAAGTCTAGACGATTTCTAGAAACAAAGTTTAGTGCCGCATAAATTTTTTGTATGATCATCCATAAGCTTAAACCATGAGTGGGGCAATTCTTATCATTAATTTCATTCTCTCTGAAGATTGTGCAACATGTTCATGCTCAAGTTGCTTAAAATTCATGATTTGATTTCTAAGAGAAATAATCTTAGCGGGAGGAAAATACTTGGCAGTAAAAGCATCCTTACACTTATCCCAAGAATCAATACTATTTCGCGGCAAGGATAAAAAACAAGTTTTAGCACGATCTCGTAGTGAGAACAGAAATAATTTCAATTTGACAATATCATTATCAGCATCTTTTTTTTGTTTACATATCACACAATTCAAAGAAAGTATTAAGATGGGATGCATCATCTTCATTAGGACTACCAGAAAATTATTCTTTCATAACAAGATTTAGCAAAGCAGCATTAATATCACATGACTCCGCACTAGTGGCGGGAGGAGCAATTGGAGTACTAATAAAATCATTATTGTTAGTATTGGAAAAGTCACATGACTTGGTGTTTTCTTGAGACGTAGCGACAAACCAAGCAAATAAGCAAACAAAAAATATTTTTGTGTTTTTATAAAATTGTTTTAGAAGCGGGAGAGATGAAAATGAGAGGAAAATGGCAACTAAAAAGGCAAATGAAAGTACGAGCAAGTAGATGATAGTTTATGCAAAGGTACTTGATAGGTTTTGGTGATCTCTCCCTGGCAACGGCGCCATAAATTCTTCCTGCTACTTGTGAGCTGCATTGGATTTCCTTGAAGAGGAGAGAATGATGCAGTACAGTAGAGATAAGTATTTCCCTCAGTTAAGAACCAAGGTTATCAATCCAGTAGGAGAACCACACAGAACCTCGTTAGCAGCACCTGCACACGCAAAAGCAAATACTTGCACCCAAGGCGATCAAGAGGGTTGTCAATCCCCCTGGCGGTTATTTGCAAGGATCAAATCTCGTAGTGGTAGATATATATATTTCAAAACAATATAAATGAAATAAAATTGCAGCAAGGTATTTTTGGATTTTATATAACCCGAGGGGCATAGTTTTCACTAGAGGCTTCTCTCTCGAACACATAGCATACGGTGGGTAGACAAATTACTGTTGGGTAATTGATAGAAAAGCGCATAGTTATGACGATATTCAAGGCAATGATCATGTATATAGCAATCACGTCCGAGACAAGTAGACCGACTCCTGCCTGCATCTACTACTATACATCACCCATTGACCGCTATCTAGCATGCTTATAGGGTATTAAGCTATAAAAACAGAGAAATGCTTTAAGCAAGATGACAAGATGTAGAAAAGTAAATCCAAGCAATATGAATAAACCCCATCTTTTTATCCTTAATGGCAACAATACAATTATGTGTCCTTTCCCTTTCTGTCACTAGGATGGAGCACCTCAAGTTTGAACCCATCACAAAGCACCTCTCCCATTGCAAGATAAATCAATCTAGTTGGCCAAACCAAACGGATAGAGCAGGGAGAAATACAAAGCTATAACAAGAATGCATAAAAGAGTTCACAGAAGACTCAATTAATATTCATAAATATTCAGATCATAAACCCACAATTCGTCGTATCCCAACAAACACACCACAAAAGAAGATTACATCGGATAGAACTCCAACAAGATCGAGGAGAACATGGTATTGAAGATCAAAGAGAGAGAAAAAGCCATCTAGATACTAGCTATGGACCCGTAGATCTATGGTGAACTTCTCATGAATCATCGGAAGGGCAGCAAGGATGATGTAGAAGCCCTCTATGACCGATTCCGCCTCTAGCAGAGTATCAAAATAGGCCTTCAGATGGGATTGCGGAAGAACAGAAGCTTGTGACGGCGGAAAAAGTGTTTTGGGTGTCCCTCTGATGTATTGGGAATATTTGAGAATTTATAGTGGTGGAATTAGGTCAAGATGTGCCACGAGGGGCCCACAAGCCCAAGGGGCACTGATACGTCTATTTACTTTTATGCAATTTTAATTTTTATGTTGAGTCTCCATCTTCTCTTACAAAAGCACCAACTAGGGAACACTATTGTCATACTTGTGTATGTTATGTAGCTAATATTTGAGTGTGTTTCATGAATGGATCAATGATTGAGCATATTGAGCTAGGGATAACTTTCTTTAGCATTGATATTTTGAAAGACATGGTTGCTTGTTGATATGCTTGAGTATTGATGTCTTCATGTCAAGTTATAGACTATTGCTTTGAATCATTCAAGTCCAAATATCCATGCTACAAAAGAAAAGAATATATGATGAATATGTTAGGTAGCATTCCACATCAAAAATTCTGTTTTAATCATTTACCTACTCGAGGATGAGCAGGAATTAAGCTTGGGGATGCTTGATGCGTCTCCAACGTATCTATAATTTTTTATTGTTCCATGTTATTATATTATCAATCTTGGATGTTTTATATACACTTACAAGCAATTATATATCATTTTTTGGCACTAACCAATTAACTTAGTGCCTAGTGCCAGTTGCGGTTTTTTGCTTGTTTCTGGTTTCGTAGACTATCAGTATCAAACAAAGTCCAAATGCCACGAATCTTTTTGGAGTTTTTTCTTGACAAAAGAGACACTAGAAGCTTCAAGAGAAGACCAGACGAGGGAGCATGGGCCCACAACCCACCAGGGCGTGCCCTGTTGGGTGGTGGGGCCCATGAGGCTCCGTTTGACCTAGCTCCGCCTTTATAAATTCTCAAAAATCATGAAACCAACAGAGGAGTCCACGAAATACTTCTTCCACCACCGCAAGTTCCAGAACCACGAGATCCCATCTGGAGGCCTTTTCCGGCACTCTATCGGAGGGGATTCGATCACGGAGGGGGCTCTTCATCATCCTTGCTGCCCTCCGATGATGCGTGAGTAGTTTACCATGGACCTATGGGTCCATAGTTAGTAGCTAGATGGCTTATTCTCTCTTTTTGATCTTTAATACAATGTTCTCCTCGGTGTTCTTGGAGATCTATTTGATGTAATGACTTTTTGCGGTCTATGTGTTGGGATCCGATGAATTGTGAGTTTATGATCAGATCTATCCATGAATATTATTTGAGTTTTCTCTGAACTCTTTTATGCATGATTGTTATAGCCTCGTATTTCTTCTCCGATTTATTGGTTTGGTTTGGCGAACTAGATTGATTGATATTGCCATGGGAAGAGGTGCTTTGTTATGGGTTTGATCTTGCGGTGCTCAATCCCAGTGACAGAAAGGGACATGACACACATGTATCGTTGCTATTGAGGGTAATAAGATGGGATTTATTTCACACGTGAGTTTATCTTGTCTACATCATGTCATCTTGCTTAAGGCGTTACTCCGTTCTTCCATGAACTTAATACACTAGATGCATGCTGGATAGCGGTCGATGTTTGGAGTAATAGTAGTAGATGCAGAATTGTTTCGGTCTACTTGTCTCGAACGTGATGCCTATATACATGATCACTGCCTTGGATATCGTCATAATTATTTGCCTTTCTGTCAATTGCCCAACAGTAATTTATCTACCCACCTTATGCTTTTTTTATGAGAGAAGCCTCTAGTGAAAACTATGGCCCCCGGGTCTATTTTCTATCATATATTAAAACAAAAAATAGCTTGCTGCAATTTTCTTTTATTTAATTTCTTTTGTATTTTTGTTTGATCTATCTATCAAAAATATATTGTTTAATCTTTCTCATAACCATTGAGTGATTGACAACCCCTCTACGTGTTGGATTGCAAGTATTTATTGTTTGTGTGCAAGTGTTGTTTACTAGTTGTTGCTTGGTTCTCCTGCCGGATTGATAACCTTGGTTTCATAACTGAGGGAA
The DNA here is from genome assembly GCF_018294505.1 of Triticum aestivum. Classification (NCBI taxonomy): domain Eukaryota; kingdom Viridiplantae; phylum Streptophyta; class Magnoliopsida; order Poales; family Poaceae; genus Triticum; species Triticum aestivum. The sequence continues at coordinate 422,710,888 of NC_057811.1, read as the reverse complement.
ATACTTATCTCTACTGTACTGCATCATCCTCTCCTCTTCGAGGAAATCCCAACGCGGCTCACAAGTAGCAGCCCCTCCCTGGGGCGCGCCTGGTGAGCTTGTCGCTCCCTCGTGGATCCTATAGTCTTCTCCCAAACATTCTAGGGTCTCTCTTGGTCTAGAAAAAATCGCAAAAGTTTCACAGCGTTTGGACTCTGTTTGGTACTGATTTCCTGAAAAGCCAAAAACAAGCAAAAAACAGTAACTGGCACTAGGCACTAGGTTAATAAGTTAGTCCCAAAAAATGATATATAATTGCATATAAAACATCCAAGATTGATACTATAATAGCATGGAACAATAAAAAATTATAGATATGTTGGAGACGTATCAAGGTGCTTTGTAATGGGTTCAATCTTGCGGTGCTCTATATCCCAGTGACATAGTAGGGGACAAGACACGTATTTGTATTGTTACCATTAAAGGTGAAACGACGGGGTGTATTCATATTGATTGGGTTTACTTTGTCTACATCATGTCATCTTGCTTAAGGCGTTACTCTGTTTTACACTTAATACCCTAGATGCATGCTGGAAAACGGTCGATGCGTGCAGTAAAAGTAGTTGATGCAGGCATGAGTCGGTCTACTTGTCTCGGACATGATGCATATATACATGATCATTACCTTGAATATCTTCATAACTATGCGTTTTTCTACCAATTGCCCAACAGTAATTTGTTCACCCACCGCATGCTATGTGCTCGAGAGAGAAGCCTCTAGTGAAAACTATGGCCCCGAGTCTTCTTTTATCATATATAAAAACCAAAAATACCATGCTACAATTTTATTACTTTTTTTGCAATTTACTTTACTATCTATCACTATCAGAATTAATCCGTTCAAATAACGATTTCAAGGGGACTGGCAACCCTCTTGCCAGCGTTGGGTGCAAGTATTTGCTTTTGTGTGTGTAGGTGTTGTTCACGAGGCTTTGTGTGATTCTCTGACTGGATTGATACCGGTTCTAATTGAGAGAAATGCTTATCTCTACTGTGCTGCATCTCCTCTCCTCTTCGGGGAAAATCCCAACGCAGTTCACAAGTGGCACTCAACACCAACAAGCACCCATGGTGTTCAACCCCGGAGATCTTATGGCGCTACACCTACGCAAAGACCACTTCCTCGTCGACCGCAAGCCAAAGCTTATACCTCGCGCTGATGGACTGGTGCTAGCATGCTACAACGACAATGCCTACAAGATCGACATCCCACGAAACAAGTACAACGTGAGTGACATATTCAACGTCAAGGACCTATCCACCTTCCATGGTGATGACGTTATCGATCCGAGAGCGGATCTTCCCTAAGAGGGGGGAGATGATGCGAAGTATCCCACGATCATCCCCATGGACCCATCATCGTCACCCTAAGCACCAAGCAGACCGATGACAAGAGCTCGTGCAAGAGCTATCAAAACCGAGGTGAACTCACTCCTCTTCGAACTTACACTTTCCACATGCGAGACATGGCTACTACCTCAACCGAAGACACTATGTGTGATTAGGTACCTAAAGGAAGGCCATGGAGGAACTACGAATAATGGACAAGACAGCGAGGAAACGAAGTGCGAGAAGCAAGAGATGTTAAGAATCGTTGCATGGAAATCAAAAAAAATTCTACGCACATGCAATGATCTATCCATGGAGATGCATAGCAACGAGGGGGAGAGTGTGTCTACGTACCCTCGTAGACCGTAAGCGGAAGCATTTGACAACGCGATTGATGTAGTCGAACTTCTTCTAGCTCCGACCAATCAAGTACCGAACGTACGGCACCTCCGAGTTCTGCACACGTTCAGCTCGGTGACGTCCCTCACCTTCTTGATCCAGCAAGACGTCGAGGTAGTAGATGAGTTCCGTCAGCATGACAGCGTGGTGACGGTGATGGTGAATTGATCCTCGCAGTGCTTCGCCTAAGCACTACAAAAATATGACAAAATGTGTAAACGGTGGAGGGGGGCGCCGCACACAGCTAGGCAATTGTCTGGTGTGTGCTAGCCCCCCCCCCCATATATATAGGTGGGAGGGAGAGGGGAGAGGCCAGGAGGTGCCCCAAGTAGGACCAAATCCTACTTGGGTTCCTCCTAGGCCGGCGACCCCCTTCCTTATTTACCGGAGGGGGAAGGAAAGAGGAGGGAGGAGGGAAGGAAGGGGGAGTCCGAATCCCCCCCTTTCCTTCTCCCTTACCCTCTTTCCTTCTCCTCTGGTTCGGCCCATATGGGGGGCGCACCAGCCCCTTGTGGCTGGTGCGTTTCCCCTCTTGGCCCATAAGGCCCATATCTTTTGTCGGGGGTGCCCGGAACCCCTTCCGGTGACCCTATATGTACCCGGTACCCACCGGAACACTTCCGGTGTCCGAATACTATCGTCCTATATATCAGTCTTTACCTCTAGACCATTCCAAGACTCCTCGTCATGTTCGTGATCTCATCCGGGACTCCGAACAACATTCGGTCACCAAATCACATAACTCATATAATACTATATCGTCATCGAACATTAAGCGTGCAGACCCTTGGGTTCGAGAACTATGTAGACATGACCAAAACACCTCTCTGGTCAATAACCAACAGCGGAACCTGGATGTCCATATTGGCTCCTACATATTCTACAAAGATCTTTATCGGTCGAACCATTATGACAACATACGTAATTCCCTTTGTCCATTAGTATGTTACTTGCCCGAGATTCGATCGTCGATATCTTCATACCTAGTTCAATCTCGTTACCGGCAAGTCTCTTTAATGTTACGTAATACATCACCTCGTGACTAACTCCTTAGTCGTTTGATTGCAAGCTTATGATGTGTATTATCGAGATGGTCCAGAGATACCTCTCCGATACTCGGAGTGACAAATCCTAATCTCGATCTATGCCAACTCAACAAACACCTTCAGAGATACCTATAGAGCATCTTTATAATCACCCAGTTACGTTGTGACGTTTGATAGCACATAAGGCATTCCTCCGGTATCCGGGAGTTGCATAATCTCATAGTCGAAGGAATATGTATTTGACATGAAGAAAGCAATAGCAATAAAACTGATCGATCATAATGCTAAGCTAACGGATGTGTCTTATCCATCACATCATTCTCCTAATGATGTGATCCCGTTATCAAATGACAACTCATGTCCATGGTCAAGAAACCTTAACCATCTTTGATCAACGAGCTAGTCAAGTAGAGGCTCAATAGGGACACGGTGTTTGTTTATATATTCACACATGTATTTAGGTTTCCGATCAATACAATTCTAGCATGCATAATAAACCTTTATCATGAATAAGGAAATATAAAATAAGAACTTTGTTATTGCCTCTAGGGCATATTTCCTTCAAGAGACAAAGCTGTCGGCAAGCTAGAAGCATCAGACGACCGATAGCTACCGGACGTCGGTGCACCGCAGATCAACCTGCCAGAAGGAGCAGCCGACGGATGCTACAGTGGCCGGACGACCGTCAAGTACCAGACGTCCGACACGCTCCAGGAGCCGGACGACCGAACCCCTCTGCAAATCCAACACACTAGGACCACTACCAAATCGAAGGAAGTCTGACGCCATCCAGACGTCCGATCCACCTCTGGAAATCCAATGCCAACCCAACAGAGCCCAAATGTCAGAAGTCCAGCCTACACGGGACGTCTGGTCCCTCGCAAGCCACCAGACAACCGGTAACCACCGGACGTCTGTACGTGCCTGTGTGCAGCCACTCGGGTTTTGACCCATGTATCCCCCTCTCTCTTCCTAGACTATATATACCCCTTCACTTGGACAAATTAGGATAGCAAAGGGATAGCTCAGATTTGAGAGAGAGCTTTGCTCATCTTCTACCTCTCCGATGGAGATCAAGACCTCCATGTGAGAAGATCCACTTGTGGATTCAAGACCCCTTCTTAGGGAAGATCCTCTTGGATATCATGCCCTCAATTCCTCCAAGGATTGGGATGAACTAGTTACCAATTTTCCCTCTTGTGTTGGATTTGGACCTTTGTATCCCCTCTTTGTGTATGTGGATTTAACCCATGTGTGTGGGGGGGAGGGGAGGAGGGGGTGGCGCCCCTAGGGTTCCCCCTAGGGGGGTGGCGGCCAGGGCAGATGGCATCTCCCCTAGGGTGACTTGCCCCCCAAGTCGGGAGGTGGGAAGCCCTAGGGGGCGCCCCCAACCCTCCCGGTTACATGAGATGGCGTGAGGGGGGCGCTCAGCCCCTTAGTGGGCTGGTTTGCCCCCTCCCCTTGGCCCATGCCCACCCCCCCAACACTTGTCGGGGCCCCCCGAAACCCCTTTCGGTGACGCAGGTCATCACCCAGTACCCCCGGAACAATTCCGGACTCCAATACCCTTCGTCCAATATATCAATCTTCACCTCCGGACCATTCCGGAGTTCCTCGTCACGTCCAGGATCTCATCCGGGACTCCGAACAACCTTCGGTAACCACCATAATGACTCAGCTATACTTATATCGTTACCAAATATTACGTGTGTATACCCTGCGGGTTTGAGAACTATGCAGACATGACCGAGACACCTCTACGGTTAATAACACTACAAAAAAGACACATCCATGACATTTTGGGCCGAACAAATTTTTTTCCTATCATGCTTATGACACTTCTATGACGATAATTGTGACAAAACCCGGTATCATCATAGATGTGGTGGGCTCCTACTTCTATGACAAAAAATCATGACAGAAAATGGGCTTTTCGTCCTGGGCGGGCCGGAGACGCAGCTGCATGACATTCTTTGGGCCGTCCATGATGGAAAAAACCGTGGTAGAAGCAAGGGCGAGGAAAATATCGGGGAGTTCCCGGTTACGGTGGCTGGTCGGGGGCCGAGCGATGCACGTTTCTCTCGTACGTACGCGCGTGTGTGCGAGGCGTTGAGCTCTAACTGAACCCGAGCGAGGCGTTGGGCTCTAACTGAACCCGAGTGATTGCACTGCAGGCTACGGTTTATTGAACCCGAGCGATCGATCGATGGCTGTTAACTGAACCCGATCGAGCGATTCCTTCGCTACTGCTGCTAACTGAAGCCGATCGATGCTGCCTCTGGATGAATAGTGAGTGTTGTTGGGGGGTTTGGATGAACAGTTCCCGATGGGGGTTGGATGAACAGGAACCCGTGGTAATAGAGGCTGTTGCCGCTGGATGAACAGTACCCTGATCGATCGAGCCGGTGGATGAACAGGACCCCGTGGAGGGCTGGATGAACAGGACCCCGTGGAGGGCTGGTTGAACAAGAGCGGGTGGAGGGCTGGTAGAACAGTAGCCAGTGGAGGGCTGGATGAGCAGTAGCCCATGGAGGGGTGGTTGAACAGGACCCCCGTGGAGAGGGCTGGTTGAACAGTAGTCGATGGAGGAGCGCGCGGTGGAGGCTGGATGAACAGGAGCCCGTGGATGAACAGTCGCAGGTGGAGGCTGGAGGAGGTCGACGGTGGATGAACAGTATCCTGTGGAGGCTGGAGGAGGTCGACGGTGGAGATGAACAGTATCCCGTGGTGTCCCGTTTTGCGGTACGCCACACCCCTTCCGATGAACAGGACCCCCGTTTTGACCGTAGCGCTCCAACACAAGTTCGTTTCCTCCATTTTACGGTACGCCACACCCCTCCCGATCAACAGGACCCCGTTTCGACCGTAGGAGGTCCGTTTCCTCCTTTTTCCGGTACGCCAGACCCCTCCCGATGAACAAGATCCCGTTTCCACCGTGGCCGGTCAAACACAAGGCCGTTTCCTGCGCTCTGCGGTATGCCAGGCCTCGTTTCCATCGCTTGTTCCGTCCAAGCCGGTTGGCTCCCGATGAACAGCACGCGTTTCGTTGCCTCCCGATGAACACGACGCATTCCGTTGCCTCCCCATGAACACGACGACGACGCAGTTTCTCCGTTCCGACCCAGCCACAACCATGTACACGAGCCCTGGCCCTACGTATGCGCGAGCAGGCGTTCGAGACCCCGCCCGTATGTACGTACGTGGCCGTATTTACTTTCTTGCACCCTGGACGCTGTACATACGTGTACATGCTATGTGCGCGCCTCTACTACCACATGTGCGCGCCTCTACTACCACACGTGCCCTTCCTTACACGGCCACGGTTCATCGCTGCAGCCTGCAGACAGACCGATCGACCAGTATGTACGTACACGTTCGCGACCAGAATGACAACGCTACGTACGCTTCGACCGGGTGGGTTCCGACTGTCAGGCACTTCCTTGCGTGCGAAGATGTAGCTGGTGGGTCCCAGCAGTCAGGGGGGCGAATCAATTTTTTTGCTCGTAATATGGACGCACTTCCCACTGGTGCGCGTCGGTCCTAAACAAACGGTTTTTAACCCCTTTCCGCAACGGCATTCGGAACCGTCGCCAAGTGAGTGTGGGCGATGGGGGGTCCTTCCCACACGACCCAGAAACCGTTGGGGATATGCCCTCCTGGCACACACGCTCGACAAAATGAGGTCGTGTGCGACCGGCGAGCACTCAAATACAGAAATACGTACAGTAGTGCTAAAAAAATACAATTATACAGGCGAAATCATTTCCCGTCGTAAATACATCCCACACAGTCAGTCACCACTAAATGTTTCCGTTCGTATATACATCCCACACAGTCACTACAAGGAAAATGTTTGCGCAAGGTGGCGTAACGCAAACAGTTTTGAAGAGAATGTCGTGTGTGATTGTTCATTGATCCAACACGGTTTATTCCTAGAAACTGTGTGCGTTGCCTGAGGTCATCGCCCACGGTGGTTTCTCATTAACCCTTTGCAATAGGAAAACCCAATTAGCAAGCTAATTGGCCAATTAGCGCGCTAATTGCCATATTATTAGTAATCCATTTACTAATCTAATTGACATTCATATTAAGCACATAATATATTCCATTTCCATATTAAGGAAGCAAGATTTCATAATTGAAATACATCAGTGTACAACATGATATAGCTTCAGCACTCAGCTACCCCATTACACAACTGCACCAGCAGCAAGTTTCACATGCAACATCTAGAACCTTTCGAAATTAGCATCATAGACGGTACATACAGAGATGCATCTCATCTAGAAAACTGCTGAAGCAGAAGGTGAATATTGAGCCTTCATTCATGTTGAAGGTCTTTGCAACTTTAGGCCAGTGCCTGTGGATGATTGACCGTCCATCCTTCGACCTCTTCAGGAACACTTCAATATTGAACCGTGGCTGTTGTATGAAAACTTTATCGCCTCCTGACCACAGAGGTGGTTTGAGAGGTAATCATCAGTGAAGCCTGAAAACAAGGATGTGCATAAATATCTTCTCTATATTGGAAATGGGGCAAAGGAATACAAAAAGGCAAGGTATAATAGTTAGTACCATCTTGTAAACCTCAGTGCTTCCCATTGTTTTCCTGCAACTCATATAAGGTAGTTAGTCATCAGGTTAAGTAAGGGTTCGCATGCTATCAGTAAAATATGTTGATGATAAATAAGCACATTGCAGATTCATCCGATTAATTCAAGCCACATGGAAAACCCATTTATCCAAACCAAGCATGGTTAAGAACTAGGAAATATAGCACTTGTATATGTTTCTCATGTATTAAGTGCAGCCAAATTCAATTTATTCCTCACATGGTATACAATAACAGAATGCAGCCACAACAATTGAATATCGCATTGCAGAATTGAACCAAGCAGTTAACTAAACACCACAACAAATGAACCAAACATTAACTGAGCACTACATTGCACAATATAACATACTCCTAATAGAAGATCAGACAGTTAACCAAACCAAGCATGCTTAACAACTTGGAAATATAGCAATTGTATTTGTTTCTCATGTATTTAGTACAGCCAAATTCGATTTATTCCTCACATGGCATACAATAAGAGAATGCAGCCACAACAATTGAACATCGCATTACAGAATTGAACCAAGCAGTTAACTAAACACCACAACAAATGAACCAAATGTTAACTGAGCACCACATTGCACAATATAACATACTCCTAATAGAAGATCAGACAGTTAACCAAACCAAGCATGCTTAACAACTTGGAAATATAGCAATTGTATTTGTTTCTCATGTATTTAGTATAGCCAAATTCGATTTATTCCTCACATGGTATACAATAAGAGAATGCAGCCACATCAATTGAACATCGCATTACAGAATTGAGCCAAGCAGTTAACTAAACACCACAACAAATGAACAAAACGTTAACTGAGCACCACATTGCACCATAGAACATACTCCTAATAGAATATGAGACAGTTAACCAAACCAAGCATGCTTAACAACTTGGAAATATAACAATTGTATTTGTTTCTCATGTATTTAGTACAGCCAAATTCGATTTATTCCCCACATGGTATACAATAACAGAATGCAGCCACAACAATTGAACATCGCATTGCAGAATTGAACCAAGCAGTTAACTAAACACCACAACAAGTGAACCAAGCCACAACAAATGAACCAAGTTGTTAAGTAAACACCAATTGAACAATATAACATAGTCCTAATAGAAGATCAGATAGTTAACCAAACCAAGCATGCTTAACAACTTGGAAATATTGCACCCTGAAGAATTGAACATCACATTTGCAGAATTGAACCAAGCAGTTAATTGAACACCACATTGCACGACATATAGAACATATACACTATAGCAGAAGATTGCATGGTGAAAGTAGATAGCACAATTCACTAGAATTTGTTAAGGAAACGCAGTAGCTAGCAAACTGAACATGCGTCCTTATAGTGAGCTAATAAGACAGGCTAATCCTCATTGTCGGAGATATCGATGACGATTGGATCCTTGTACATGGAAGAGGGTGAGGCCTCCGCATCGTGGGTGCCCTCGTTGTAGTGGTGAGTTGCCTGAGCCGCTCTGGGCACCAACCTTCTGGCTCTCGAGATGAGGTAAGCACGTGCACGCTGAGAAAACACCTCGTAGTCTTCGTCGAAGGCACCGACGGTGGCCTCAAGAAAACGCCACAAACTGTCGTTTAAAGCAGCCAACCGCGTCGTGGCATCGGCGCACGAGGCGTCAATGGTGGCCTCGACGGCGAGGTTCTCCTCCAATATCTGGGGGTCAATGCGAATGGAAGCCATCGCGACCTCATCCGCGCGTGCGGCCGCGATTTGCTTCTTCGCTGCCAAATGCTCCTTGAGGTCCTGGCTATACTATGTGCACCATGGCTTAGGCCAGCGCTTATTTGGTGGAGGGTCGGTGATTTGGGTGGAAGGTGTCGCGCTCGCACCGGCGGTCGGGGCATGCACTGGTGCGCGTCGGTCCTAAACAAACGGTTTTTAACCCCTTTCCGCGACGGCATTTGGAACCGTCGCCAAGTGAGTGTGGGCGATAGGGGGTCCTTCCCACACGACTCAGAAATCGTCGGGGATAGGGAGCCTTGATGCATACAGTTGTCCCTATATAATCGTTTTCGATATCTCGAATATCCCAAACACTTCATCCTTGCTACTCGTTTGTGCTCCCATTGCCATCGCAGTCGGAGTTTTGTGGTTCTTCCTAAAACCAGGCAAATTCTAGGCACGGGAGCTTTCCAGGCAGATTCTAGGAAGATTCCAGGCACAGGAGATTTACGATGCCTGGCACATCATAAACAGTTCATGATTATAAACCGTGTACGATAGGTAGACAATCACACATTTAGTTTTCCCGCACCGTATGTGATAGTGTCTGACATCACACACTTGCGAACGGCAACTGTGTACATGCTTACACACGTTTCCTCTCTGTGAACCGTCTCGGATTATGGTGTATATCGCAAACGTTTGTGTTCTACCAACCGTGTGTGCCGTAATGACCTGCACAACGTAATTTCGCCCTATTTTAATTGCTGCTATTTAAAATTGTACCTAATTTAAACTTGAAAGTAGGCTATAGCTTTATTCATATCCATCAGGTTCAAACAACCAATGCATTATTTGATTCACAGGTACATATGTTTAAGAATTACAGAAGCACCAAATAAAGAATGATGTACCAGGGTTCTATACTTGTACTATTACAGATGGTAAAGAAAGAGGCAATAGACATTCCAGTTGTTGAACAAGGTGAAGCGGAATGGCCCTATTGTGCTTTCCTGGATGCAGATGGCATGCAGGACTCTAGTCCAACCCCTTGTGATGGTCGGCCGCCAATCATGTAGTTTGAGAGGTAATCTTGAGTAAACTGCTTCAGGATCCACTGCAAAAGAAAAAAGATTCAGATATTGTCATCTAACACAACTCATTACGGGCAGTAAAAAGAAGGCTACAGGGTTCTTACTTACCATACTGCAGTTCACTGTTGTCTTGCATAAAGTGTAAAAAAATAGTTCGATTGACATCTTTTGACCCATTTTAGTAACAATCTTTATTAGTTTCCTCACTTGATGCTGGTTCATGAATATCTCATTGCCCCATACGCAGAAAGGGTCGAAGTGTGGATCTTTGGCAATGATATATGTACCTAAAAGCACCAAGTTAATATTAGAAGCTAAACAACAATTGAAAAATGATGTAGTACAACTCTCCATCCATCCCATTATATAAGATTTTATTACATGTATATCTAGACATCATCAGAACATTAAGGTAACACTCTTCGTTGTTGCTATGTAGCCTGGGATTGCATATTTAGTCATTCAGTACAATGCATGTTGCTAAACAACAATTGAAAAACGAAAAGGCATGTTAACTGCAATATCCTTAACAGCAACCAAATATCGTAATTCATAGTGGTATTGTTGAAACTGTTATTGATGAAATTGAACTGCACAACAAATAGTTGCACATATAGAGCATCACATTGTGAAGAACTGAAATAAACAAGTCATAAGGACATCTCTAGGCGATCCTTAAAAAGTTAAAGGACTAAAACCCTTAGTGGATATATATATATATATACTCCAGCAATTTTTAGCCTTTTCTAGTCGATCCCCTAAACTTAAGGTTGTAAACTTCAATTTGATCAAGTTCAAAGCAGGTTGAACCGAAAGTAGCATGCATTCAAACATAAACATAGATAGTTTTGCATAACCGAACATAAAACATAAATTTAAACTAAGCTAAACTACTTTCGGTCGAAGTAGAGGTTGAGCCAATCCTTCCTCGTCATGTACGGTGTGCCGCGAGCCAGGTCCGGGCCAGTACCGTCATCGGGGTCGTTGGGGAAGGCACTCCTCCACTCGTCAACGTCGATCTCTTCGTCCTTGGGGCCCACCTCGACGCCCTCCGCGCCGCCGTCGCTGCCGCCTTCGACCTCGTCATCAGAGGAGAGCACGATAACCTCGCTGCCCTCCGTGCCGCCGTCCTTGCCGCCTTCGACCTCGTCATCGGAGGAGAGCGCGATAACCTCGCCGCCCTCCGCGCCGGCAAAGATCGCCCGCTCCGCCTCCACGAGCTCCGGGTGCTGCCGGTGGAGCTCTCGCATGTAAGCCTCGGCGGCGGCCTCGACCTCAAGACGCTCCCATGCCTCGCGGTCCTCCCGCGCCATAGCCGAGCTCACCACCCCTGGCTCCGGTGGAACGAGGTGGACCGGACGTGTGCCAAAGGGGAAATTGAGCCTAGCCGCCACGCTGTGGTAGTGGACCTGCCAGCGGTTGTACTCCATGGCCGCGAGCTCGGCCGTGTGGAAGCTACTGAGCCACCGGCGGGTGTGGGTCTCTCGATCTGTAATCTCGGTGACCCACGTCCCCCAGCGCCGCTGCCGGACCCCGAGGTAGGACTTCGTCGGCTGTCGGGTTTGGGGGAGGACGGGGAAGTCCTCGAACCGGCGTAGGGGCGCGGCGGCGGGCGGATCGGGGGACCGGTGACGGTGGATCGGGCCCGCGGAGGACGGCGGGGACACCTCGGCGGCCACCTCGCCGGCGTCGGGCGAAAAGGCTGCGATAAACCTCTTTTTGGCCATTGGCTACTCGAGCTCCCGGGCACACAGGCAGAGGTTGAGGATGGACGCGCCGGCGATGGCGGTGACCTATCAATGGTTTCGAGGGTAGTGTGTGTCTGTGTGAGCGGAGGTTGTGTTTGAGGAAATACTGCGGCAACTGAAAATTTTACTAGGCGGGAGTAACAAGGTGGGGCTACTAAAAATTTGGATCAAGGGCGAGCAGAAATTTTTGAGATTGCGAGGGATGCAGAGGCGGGAGTAAAATGCCGGGGCTACTGAAAATTTGAATCAAGGGACTGAAGCAGAGCGGGGGTAACTGACATCGCACACGGTCTTCACATACTAATCGTGTGCTATCAAACATTAAAACCTTCCAGGCGGTAGATATTTTCGAGATTGTGAGGGATGAAGAGGCGGGAGTTTTGGGGGAGCGAGCTAGTGTGCTTGACACACTGGCTGTGGACTATAGCCGGCGCACCTTCTCGCGTAAGCCATAAGCGTACTTTACACCGACGGTTCTCCAAGATATTTTGTACTACATCTCACACGGTTGGTGAGAATAAACTGTGTGGGATCTACTTGATTTGAATTACAAAATGGGGTCACAACAGCAATGGACGGTGTTTGAATTGCTAGACCTTTTATCTGCAGTGAACATGCAACTGTATGTGTGTCGTAAAAGAATTGGAATTATTCAGGGTTCGTTTGGACATTTCATACATTAAAGTGGTTTTCTAGCCATTTAAGGTGCACAATTCAAAATTAAACTACATGCACATGCTCTGGCGCATACAAATTGGTTGAAAAATCAAATCTGTGTCCTTCAGTGCATGCTTAGGTCCCATGGAAGAAATGGGAATGAATTTTTCGGGGTTCGTTTGGCCTTTTTTATACATTAACTGGGTTTTCTAGGCATTTTATGTGCATAATTCAAATTTGAACTACAAGCACATGCTCCAATGCACTAAAGTTGGTTGAAAAATCACATGTGTGTCCTTGGGTGAATTTCTAGATCCCATGCAAGAGATGGGAATGAATTTCAAACACCAGGGCACTGTTGATTGCCGGCAAAACGTTGAGATGCCTGGGTTTTAAATTCTAGTAAATCCAAAACTCGTCTGAAATTCATGAAACTTGGCATGCTATCATGGAGCGGCATCAACATGCCGTGGTGAAAATTTTGTCCCATTTGGGGCAGGTTTGGGTATAAGCTTCTCACAAACCAGAGCTTCTCACAACAAGCATGATGGTTTCGGTAGGGAACGTACCACCTTTGGGGACGAGACGATATCCGTTGCCTCTTATTGCTTTCAAAAAAATTCTAGTGTCAACATAGAACAACAAGAGTGTTGTGTTCAATCTTGGAATTTTTCGGGGTTCGTTTGGCCTTTTTTATACGTTAACTGGGTTTTCTAGGCATTTTATGTGCATAATTCAAATTTGAACTACAAGCACATGCTCCAATGCACTAAGGTTGGTTGAAAAACCTAATATGTGTCCTTGGGTGAATTTCTAGGTCCCATGCAAGAGATGGGAATGAAATTCAAACACCAGGGCACTGTTGATTGCCGGCAAAATGTTGAGATGCCTGGTTTTTAAACTCTAGTAAATCCAAAACTCGTCTAAAATTCATGAAACTTGGCATGCTATCACGGAGCGGCATCAACAAGTCGTGGCGAAAATTTTGTCCCATTTGGGGCAGGTTCGGGTATAAGCTTCTCACAAACCAGAGCTTCTCACAACAAGCATGATGGTTTCGATAGGAAACGTACCACCTTTGGTGACGGGACGATATCCGTTGCCTCTTATTGCTTTCAAAAAATTTCTAGTGTCAACATAGAACAATAGGAGTGTTGTGTTCAATCTTGGAATTTTTCGGGATTCGTTTGGCCTTTTTTATACATTAACTGGGTTTTCTAGGCATTTTATGTGCATAATTCAAATTTGAACTACAAGCACATGCTCCAATGCACTAAAGTTGGTTGAAAAATCACATGTGTGTCCTTGGGTGAATTTCTAGGTCCCATGCAAGAGATAGGAATGAAATTCAAACACCAGGGCACTTTTGATTGCCGGCAAAACGTTGAGATGCCTGGTTTTTAAATTCTAGTAAATCCAAAACTCGTACAAAATTAATGAAACTTGGCATGCTATCATGGAGCGGCATCAACATGCCATGGTAAAAAATTTGTCCCATTTGGGGCAGGTTCGGGTATAACCTTCTCACAAACCAGAGCTTCTCACAACAAGCATGATGGTTATGATAGGGAACGTCCCACCTTTGGGGACGAAACGATATCCATTGCCTCTTATTGCTTTCAAAATTTTTCTAGTGTCAACATAGAACAATAGGAGTGTTGTGTCAATTTTTTGTGATTTTTCGGGGATCGTTTGGACATTTTTATGCATTAACTGGGTTTTCTAGGCATTTTAATTGCATAATTCAAATTTTAACTACAAGCACATGCTCCAATGCACTAAGGTTGGTTGAAAAATCTAATATGTGTCCTTGGGTGAATTTCTAGGTCCCATGCAAGAGATGGGAATGAAATTCAAACACCAGGGCACTGTTGATTGCGGGCAAAATGTTGAGATGCCTGGTTTTTAAATTCTAGTAAATCCAAAACTCGTCTGAAATTCATGAAACTTGGGATGCTATCATGGAGCGGCATCAACATGTCGTGTTAAAAAATTTGTCCCAATTGGGCAGGTTCGGGTATATGCTTCCCACAAACCAGAGCTTCTCACAACAAGCATGATGGTTTCGGTAGGGAACGTCCCACCATTGGGGACGAAACAATATCCATTGCGTCTTATTGCTTTCAAATTTTCGTGTCAACATAGAACAACAAGAGTGTTGTGTCAATTTTTGGGATTTTTCGGGGTTTGTTTGGACATTTTTATGCATTAACTGAGTTTTCAATGCATTTATGTGCATAATTCAAATTTGAACTACATGCACATGCTCCAGTGCATATAAATTGGTTGAAAAATCAAATATGTGTCCTTGGGTGCATCCTTAGGTCCCATGCAAGAAATGGGCATGAATTTCAAACACCAGGGCACCGTTGATTGCCGGCAAAACATTGAGATGCCTCGTTTTTAAATTCTAGTAAATCCAAAACTCATCTGAAATTCATGAAACTTGGCATGCTTTCATGGAGCGGCATCAACATGTCATGGTAAAAATTTTGTCCCGTTTGGGGCAGGTTTGGGTATATGCTTCTCACAAACCAGAGCTTCTCACAACAAGCATCATGGTTTCGGTAGGGAACGTCCCACCTTTGGGGATGGAACGATATCCACTGCCTCTTATTGCTTCCAAAAAATTTCTCGTGTCAACATAGAACAACAGGAGTGTTGTGTCAATTTTTGTGATTTTTCGGGGTTGTTTTGGACATTTTTATGCATTAACTGAGTTTTCAATGCATTTATGTGCATAATTCAAATTTGAACTACATGCACATGCTCCAGTGCATATAAATTGGTTGAAAAATCAAATATGTGTCCTTGGGTGCATGCTTAGGTCCCATGCAAGAAATGGGAATGAATTTCAAACACCAGGGCACCGTTGATTGCCGACAAAACATTGAGATGCCTGGTTTTTAAATTCTAGTAAATCCAAAACTCGTCTGAAATTCATGAAACTTGGCATGCTATCATGGAATGGCACCCGACATGATGTGGTATTTTTCGTGTCCATTTTGAGAGAAGGCGCACTCAAATAATGACAGCCAACAAAGGCATTTTGAAAAAATAGCTGCCACTTTAATATCTCAAACGTTTGTATAATTCAAAACGTGTGCGTTCTGTTAACCATTCATGTGACGCCATGTGTCTTGGTTTTAATGGTTGTAGGAGGTGCCGTGCGGACAACTGCTTGACCTTGATTGAACGGGAGGCGTGCGAGCGCAGTCCGGTGCGCAGGCTGACCGAGAGGCGTGCAAGCTGTCCTCCAATGCGCGGGCTCACCGGGAAGCTTGCGAGTTGTACGTTGCGCAGGCTCAGTGGGAAGCGAGCCCTTTGACTTCCATGGCTGCCTTCCTTCCTCTCCATTAATGGCACCCGAGCCGCTGTTTAATACGGGCGGCCTTACTGTTCGCCTGCCATTCCCCTCCCCACCCACCCCCCGACCGCCCCCCCCCCCCCCCCCCCCGCAGACCTCCATCGCCATGGCGCAGAATGATCATCTGCCACTAGTCTTCAAGTTTGGTGAAGTCGACTCCGAGCCGAAGGAGATAGAAAATAAGGAGGAATGGGGCCTCATGGACATGGCCCAGAACGAGCTGGCCGCGGCGGTTGCTGCCCCCGCTCCCGTCCCAGCTCCCATCCCCGCGCCCGCACTAGCGACCATCCCCGTAGCATTGACGGGCTGGTCGCCGAGCACTATCGCAGAGTTGGAAGCCGCAGGTGTCAGCGAGGTCTCCGTGGACCCGCGCGAGCTCGTGTACATGCTAGCGCCAGTGCCCGTGCCCGTGCGCGCCCCTCCACCCACCGTGGCGCCGGCCCCCGTGCATTTGGTTGTACCCGCCGCGCCCG